>NC_045436.1:79698765-79763357 GCF_002776525.5 Piliocolobus tephrosceles | reverse complement strand
AGGAAGGAAGGAAGGAAGGAAGGAAGGAAGGAAGGAAGGAAGGAAGGGAAAGAAAGAAAGAAAGAAAGAAAGAAAGAAAGAAAAAGAAAGAAAGAAAGAAAGAAAGAAAGAAAGAAAGAAAGAAAGAAAGAAAGAAAGAAAGAAAGAAAGAAAGAAAGAAAGAGAGAGAGAAAGAAAGAAAATGGGACTCGTTCTTTGGTCTAGGGAAACATTTTTTGCTTCCAAGTTGATTATCAGTCCAAGTGCTGTCAAAGACTGGAGATGTACTTTTTTCAGTAGAAAAACAGTACAACTTTACTACTGGTACCTGGCCCAGGATAAATGAAGGCCATCTCATGATCCCTAGGTTTTCTTTCCAAACAAACAAGAGAAAGTAATGTTGAATGAGGTATAAGAAAAATTAAAGAAATGCAACTTCTGGAAGATTCCTGGAGTTGTAAGGAAATGATTTAGAAGTAAGAAAAAAACTGAAGTACATACACTGGGCATCCAACCTAACTTTATTCACTCACTCATTGGGTCCACCAGCCCTGCAGTCCACAGCTGAGTAAACTTAAACAAGGCATCTTGTCGCTCTAAGACTCGGGGCTTTTTTTTTTTTTTCAATTTGTAAAATAAGAATAATAATGGTCTCTGCCCATAGGATAGTTTGAAATATGAAATAATGCATGTAAAGTGTTTAGAACATGGCATGGCATATACATTAGGGCTCCATAGGATTAGCCATTAGCATTGTTGTTATTATTTTTCACTCTTATTATTTTCCACTATAATAGAATCTAGGTCCTAATGGTTTAGCGTAGATAGCATGAACAAAACTTACCCTCATGGAACCTGCCAGCTGTCAGCGTCCTAGTCATAGAGGCTACATCAAAGCCCAAACAAGGACATCCATTGCCCACTATCTTCCCGAGCCCTGTGTGGACCCTACTTCTCCAGAGATGCTGACCTGAGATGGCCACAACCAAGAGACACATGAGCACATTCTGTCATAAGCACCCTACCTGATCTTGCTTGTGCCTTTTATCTCGCCAATAAGGATGCTGGAACTTAGTAGAAGTCTAGAAGATAAGAAGAGAGGATATCCAGGAAAGGAAATCCAAATCTGGGTTCCAGCAGAAAGTATCTGTAAGTATTCCAAATACAGAGAGACAACCAAGGAAGTCTCACTGAAGCTATGATAAACTGCTACTGCCCAAGCATCCACCGAAAATCCACTGAGGAAAGAAAGAAGGAGATAATTGAGGAGAGTCCTTTAGAAAAATGTTTCGTGAAATCTCACAATTATTAATTGTATACTACTGCATTGTGGAACATTGCAATAAAGCAAAATGCTACTAAATATGTGTATATTGAAGTGTGCCTGTGTTAACTGAGGACTGATAAAATCTGAAACCGTGATCCATGATAAAAATAGAAAACGTGGTTTTGCAAATGGATTTTTAGCTAGAAAATAAATTTGCCACAGGATGGCAGTAAAAGGTAAGATATAAGGATAGGGCATATAGTTTATTAACCCTTAAAAGCGCTTTAAGGTATATAGAAACTTCAAGTATTTGAACGTAACCTGTATACCACTCTTCAAACTAGATACAGAAAAAAAAAAAAAAAAAATCCTAGAGTTTTAAATACCGGAGTTATTAGACTAAAATTTGTTTCCTCATGAAAAAAATGATGCCTAACTGATAAGTATGACATCTTAAGGAGTCATCCTATAACTCTATCTTCAAGTTTGAACCAATATTATTATAAATAAATTCTAGAGTAGGTTATATTTTAAAGAGAATTAAAAAGCATAAGACAAGCTTTTCATCTCAGTTTCCCTGAGATCTCAAGTCCTGATGCGCTTCCTCTGCTTTCATCTCTTTTCCAGTTGAAGTCATTAATCATCTCAAAAACATTTCAAACTTTCTGTGCTCACTTTGACAATGATACTTGGGCCTCAAATTCTTGGTTGAAGTCATCTGCTTGGTGAATTCATCACAATCATAAGTGTAAATAAAAGTCACTAATGTCCATAAAATTTTAACTCTTCTAAAGTTATCACTTCAGAGTTGATGGGCTTAATAGCCAGTGATGGAGCTTTAATACAAGCGAAAACTTGTCAAAGGAGCCTCAAGGATAGCATTGATCAAGGGAGCAATGTATTATAGGACAAGGGTTGGGGCAACATATTTGTTCATTCATTCATTCTACATAAACCTGTTAGTGTATACAAGGTTAAAAGGTGCCAGGCAGTATAATATATGCTGGAAATAGTTGGGCAAAGGAGTATTTGCCCTCTAGGAGTTTACAGACTAGTAAATAGTCAAATACTATACATTGAGACAACTGCTAAGGTAAGAGATGAGTTTGCCGTTAAGCACAAAAATGTGAACTCTGTGAGGGTAGGAATTTGGGTCTATTTTGTACCTTGCATCCCCAATGCAGGAATGGTTACATGATTTGTGAGGCTCAATATAAAATGAAAATGTGAGATCTCTTGATTGAAAAAAAATATTAAGATGTTCAAGACAGCAATAACAGAGCATTAAACCAAGTGTGGTGGTCCTCTGAGCACAGTCCCATGAAGGCAGCCCTACCCCCATGCCTAGAACAGTGCCTGGCATAGAGTAGGCTTTCAATAAATATTTGCGAAAAAGGAAAAAAAAAAGTTGGGGGCAGGGAGCGGGTGTGGAGAACAGGCAGAGAGAAGGCAATGAAAAGTCTTAGAAATAGTGTCTAAGCTGGACTTGAGAAGTTAACAAAGATTTCCTGAGACCTTCTGGTTGAGACAGAAAGTAGAGCAGGAATTCCCTGGGAAGCAGCAGAGGAGGAAGAAAGTGCTTTACTTAGAAGAAAGCACATGTGCAAAGTCTCAGACAAAAAGGGAGAACTGGCTCATGAAAGAACTACTGAGCAGAGTGGGTCATGAAGTCAGTTTGGTAAGTGTAAACTCACATTTATAAGAAAAAAAAGGGAAAATATTAGAATTCCTCTTCCATTGCTCCATAAAGCTTTTATCTGATATACGTATATGTGTGTAAATGCATACTGAATCATACTGTAAAATGCTGAGAATTATTTATTTGGTCGAGGTCAAAAAAAGCATGAAAGGTCCTGGGCTGGAGCAGGGGAGGAGTGTGGTGGGAGCAGCAGTAGGAAGAAAAGGGCAGGAGAGGGGCAGTGGGGCGGGGGCCATGATAATCAAAGATGAGCCTAGGAAATTAGCAGGGATTAGTTCAAGAGCGGCCTTGTAAACCTTATTAAAAAGTTTAGAAGCCATTTTGACAGCAGGAAGAAGTCACTGAATGTTTTTAAACAGGAGAATGACACAATCAGATTGCATTCTTAAAAAAGATTAGCGCCGGGTGCAGTAGCTCACGCCTGTAATCCCAGCACTTTGGGAGGCCGAGGCAGGTGGATTGCCTGAGCTCAGGAGTTCAAGACCAGCCTGGGCAACAGGAAACCCCATCTCTACTAAAATACAAAAAATTACCTGGGTATTACAGGCAGCATGCACCTGTAATCCCAGCTACTCAGGAGGCTGTGGCAGGAGAATTGCTTGAACCTGGGAGGCAGAGGTTGCAGTGAGCCGAAACTGTGCCACTGCACTCCAGCCTGGGTGACAGAGTAAGACTCTGTCTCAAAAAAAAAAAAAAAAAAAAAAAAAAAAAGATTAGCTGCCACTTGGAATGAATTTCCCACCCAGCAGTCAATCTTATTACTCCTAGGTTAAAATCTTTAATTGCCTTCAACTGTTTTTAGAATAAAGACCCAAATCTTTACCAGGCTTACAGGGCCCTTCAAGATCTGAGACTGAAGGCAGAACTCACTTGAGCTATTCCCACCCAATCCCACCCATACCCAAAATGGTAGTTCTTTGGGGCACCGCTCAGCCTCTCCGACTTATACTAGAAACATTCTCGTCCCACTGCTTTTCTGCTTGCCCTTTGCTTGGTGACTTCTCTCTCAACCCTCAAGCCTCAGGTTAAAGACCCTTGGGGCTCCTCTGGGAGCCTTTCTCTGAGCTCCCAGACTTTCCCTTCCCTTGTAATGAGATCCTCAAGCCCTATTACACTGGTCATTTACATGATTACTCGTTTCATGTCTCTGTCCTCATTTGGCTATAACCTCTGCAAAGGCAGAGACGGTGTCTGGGGGGCTCATTACAGCATCTAACATGGCGAGCAGCCCATAGCAGCATTCAATAAATACATTCAGTGAGTGGATTTAAACAAAAGGAGAACATACCTCCTGGCAGCACAGGTTCTGGTTAAAAACCATTTTAACAATGCAAAGGAGATGAGCAGGAATAGGGATTGAGATGAATGGGCTCCTGCAAGAGTTATCTTACATAGAAAATGGACAGGATGCTAATTATATTTTCTATGCTGAGCTAAATGTATTTTACCTAGAGGCTAGGTGTCTTCTGGGGCATAGGTTTCTTCCTACAGGACAGTACTACCACAGAATTCCATTTAGCTAATACAAGGGAAGAATTGGAAGAATTTACGAATCTTGAGTTTACTGAAGACCACACTCTCTCTCTTACTATTCTGATAAGTCTCCTAGACAAAGCAAGAGAGAAATCAAATGCTAATTTTCCTATTCTAGAAAATAATGGCAGCTTAGACTTTGGACTGAAATTGGTGCTTCTTACTTGAGAGAATATTTTAAATATTTTATTTCTCAAAATGAGAATGGATGGTAGCTCCCAATTTAATGTCTGTCCTCAAGAGATTTCCATGTGCTTAATTTAACTGGCCCATAATTAGAGAAACCACATATCAGCAGTTCATATTGATGAAAATATCAAAGACCCAACCCCAAGGAATCCTGTCTTTTTTTTTTTTTTTTTTTTTTAAGACAAAGTCTCACTCTGCTTCCAGGAGTGCAGTGGCGCCATCACAGCTCACTGCTGCCTCAACATCGCCAGGCACACACCAGCAAGCCTGATTTTTGTATTGTTTATAGAAACAGGGTTTTGCCATGTTGCCCAAAATGATCTCTAATTCCTGAATTCAAGTGATCTGCTCACCTTAGCCTCCCAAAGTGCTGAGATTACAGGTGCGAGCCACCACGTTCAGCCTCCTGTCTATCTTTCAGCACATAAGAGCACGTCACAGGAATGGTTCATTTACATATGTAGTCTGCTTCTGTTTTTTCCCATTAGACTGTTATGACTCAAGCAGTACTGTTTTGTGCCAACATAGTTATTAACACAAATACAAAAGGAGTCCAAGAAATCAAGAGATGGTTCTCAGAAGGTGATGCCGAGATCCCAAATACGTTAATAATACTTTTTAAGATTAACATCAAAATGAAAACATAATGTTTTTAAATTTTATAAATAAGTTATGATTCCTCAGTGGTCTTGAGACTCCACTCAAGAAACATGTCTTCAAAATATTGCACGGTGACTACCTTCCCTAACATTCAAGTGACTCCTCTATTTCAACCTCCTCTGTTTTCACTTCTTCAGCGGTAGAAGTAACCAGACCATATCCAGTTATGATACCCAGCGTTTAGGTAAAATGTCTATCCTAAAAATGTTTCCAAAACCTTCTAAACTTCCATGTGGTCTCTCACTCTCTGAACTCAAAGCATTTATTGACCATAACACTCATTTGGCAATTTATCACTGAAACATTTTATACATATTGCATTTGCAACTGTTATTATTTAATGCTTGTATTTCCATTCAGCCCCTCATAAATTTATGCTTGGTCTCCACCAGATTTTGGTCCAATACTACTCCCAAAGACCAGCCACCAGTATCTTGTTCCTTAGCTCATTTTTGTCCTTACACTGTCTAGAGACAAAATAACCATGCTGATAGGAAAGTTGATCTTCGATCATTTGGTGTTCTTTTACCTCACCCACATAGTCCCCCTCAGGTCTTCAGTATGGATTGCTTTATAATTCCTCTTGATACCTGCTGATAATACTTAGCCATTTACCATGTGTCAATTTGGATTTCTGAGAAGCAGATGCCAAAACAAGACTAGAGGTGCAAGAGATTTATTGATGGAAATGCCGGTGAAGGAAAAGATGCAGGAGAAGTCAGAGAGCCTTTGAACCCTTAACAGTGCCTCTTCTGTGGAGAATAAGGTCTGGAGACAGATTATTCAACCGTTTTCCACACTGATTATATTTACAGAATAAATTCCATGCCTCAACTTGATTTTGCTGCATTGTTCAGACCCAACCACAATGTGTCCCCAATTGAGGTAGTACTCAACACTCGGGAAAACTCAAACATTCCGTTCAAGCCAGCCTCAAGTACAAGTGGAATTTCTTTGGCACATTTATACATATATATGTGTGCGTCCATGTGTGTATGTGTGCATGTGTGTGTATGTATGTTTGTGCTAGAAATATAAATAGAGGTGTTCAGTTTTTTGTTTTTTATTTGTTTGTTTTGCTTTTTCTTTTCAGAGACAGGATCTTGCTCTGTTACTTAGGCTGGAGTTCAGTGGCACTATCACAGCGCACTGCAGCCTTGAACCTCTGGGTTCAAGCAATCCTCCTGCCTTGGACTCCCAAGCAGCTGGGACTACAGGCATGCACTGCCACATCTGGCTAATTTATTTACATTTTTAAAAGATGGGTTACCACTATGTTGCCCAGATTAGTCACAAACTCCCGGCCTCAAGAAATCCTCTTGCCTCAGCCCCCCAAAGAGCTGGGATTACAGGTGTGAGCCACTGTTCCCTGCCAATAGTAAGTTTTTTAGTGAATGCTTGAAGGAAAATATATTGGAAATGCATATTTTGTTTATTTCCTTTGGTGTGTTTATTTTCTGATAATATCCCAGAGGAGAATGGGGGTAGGAACAATAGAAGAGAAGAGGCATGGGAAAGTCTTAATGTTCTGAGAGCTCTCCTAGAGATGAAGGTAAACCCAGGCAGAACACGAAGCAGATGCCTTATCATCAGCCTCTGAATTGCACAGTTACTGAGGCTACTCTGTATTTTTTTTTTTTTTTACTTACAAGGGTTGGAAGTATAAGTAAATGAGTGAGGAAGGCCTAAAGGACTCTATGTGAAGTCAGAGTGGGAGGGGTGGAGGCTGTGACAAATTAGAGAGAATGTGGCCCACTTAAATAGGACAGCAGCTATTCAGCTCCAGTCCTGTGAGAATTTCATTTTGCCACATCCCCTATTGTTTAAAGGTAGTAAAGTAATGTAGATTTTTATGTGAAGTCTCCTTATGATTAAATGTTTGTTCAAAAACATATATAAGATAGTCTTCAGGCCAGACATAGCTACCAACCAGTTTGATTTCACAAGCCGCTGGATTTCAACCTCTCCCCTACTGTGAAGCCTTTCCAGAGATGCTTACATTGTAATGACTTATAAACCTTCAAAGGGAAAAACTCTGGCAAGTTGGATTTTCACACTAAAGAAAAGGGAAGATATTGGACACCTTCCTAGTGCCCCCTAAATCTCGAAATGTATACTTCCACCCATTCTAATTAGGTCTAAGACTAATCTTGGAAAACATAATCTAAATGAATACTTTGATTTTTCTGCAAGATTCACATTCATCTTCCATTACATTTGTATTTTATCACCCTCAAAAAGAGTACACGGTCATTTTTTTAAACAAGTACTTCAATTTTATTTAAAAAGCAAAACCATTGACTTAAAGGAGCTTTTCCTCAGTCTGTGTATAAGAATGACAAGCCTCCCTGGTTTGCCCTGAACCTCACATTTGGCTCGTCATGAACTCTATGTGCCGTCTGTCACCACTCCTAATTTAAAAGGTTCTCGTATAAAGTAAAACGTAATTATCTGTTCAAGGCCTGATTCTATTGCTTAAATGCTTGAATGCCTCCCCAAAATTCCACTGGGAAACACAGGCACAGAAGTGCTACAGCATCTCATCTTTTCTGTTGAAAAGTTAAAATAGGGCATCTTATCACCATGGTTACAGCGTTCTGTGGGTAGTCTTGATCCCTTACTACCCAAAACGATCAGTTAAGTGACCAATAGGGAATCTGAACCGCAGTTTCACTGACAAGCTGAAAGCAGCAGAGGAGCTCACAGGCAACCTGAGGCATCTTGGAGCTCACATTTCCTTTCAAATAACGGGTCTACACAAGGACGAAACATTTAAAATATGTTTTCCAATACTCATAATTGTGAAAATCAATGTGATTTGAACTTATTCTAAAAATTAATTCAAATATACCATTGCTCATTATAAATATGTGTAGAAAGCTAATATGCATTAATATTTATTAAATATATTTAAGAGTAACACAATTAAATTGAAGATGAGAGAAGCAAAAATGTATGGTCTTCCTTTAAAATACATAAATTTAGATGAATGCAGCCATTCAGTTAATCTCCATTGAGTACCTTCTACATGATAGACATTGTACTACAAGTTAACTGTGATACAAACAAGATAGAAGCAATGTACCTGTCTTCAAATCACTCATCAGCTAAAACGAAATTTACAAAAGCATTCAGGCACAGTGGCTCACACCTGAAGTCCCAGCACTTTGGGAGGCTGAGGCAGGAGGATTTCTTGAGGCCCAGAGTTCGAGACTATGATTATGCCACTCACTGCAGTCTGGATAGCAAAGTGAGAATGTATCTCTAAAAACTAACTAAATAAAGCCATTTATAAATGGAAATATAACTAGCCAGAATAGTAAGTGCTTTACAAAGTTATATATAAATTGTCATGGGACCTCAAAGAAAAAAATAATTGCTTAAGCCTAGGGGACTCCAGAGAGGCTTTAGAGAGGAAGGCCATTTGGGCTGGTTCTTAATGGTGAGCAGGCAGAGGAGAAGACCTGTGCAGAGAACCCGCGGTGAAAGGGCATCACCTGCGGGCAGGGCAGCTGGAGCTCCTGGAACCCACGCTACAGGGGCAGAAGCTGAGGTGGGAGGTTATTTGGGGCCAGATTAAGCAAAGCCTTTTATCCCAGATTTAATGTTTTGGGCAATAAGGAGTCAGTGGGATTTTAGGCAGAAAACAAGATGATCAGATTTAATTTCAAAGGTTTCTCCAACTAACATATGGAGAAAGAACTAGAACAAGTAGAGACCCATGTCAGATGTAAAATGAGCATACTTCTCTGATGGACCAGCCTCCTTGTTTTTTTCAAAGCACTCTTGTTTTATTAAGTATACATTCATAAGACATTTTTCTGAAAATACAGATTAACTTTCCAGTTATCTTGTTACTTCTAGTTATTTAGTGAACAGGAAAAGTATCTCATGTGGTAACTTCGTATCATCTTTCATGAGAGAATTGGCTTCATTAATCACTTTTTCAGAATTCTGACACTCAAAGATGTTTCTGTTTGACTCTCAGGCATTTTGCAATTCAAGACCTTGAAAATATGTCCCTGTATACAGCAACAAAGAGGTTGGAGGTTATTTTTAAAATGTCTGAAAGTGAAAAAAATCAACAGAACTCCCTTAAAAATAAATTAATTCTGGTCTCTAAAATGTATTCTTAGGAAGAGAAATGTAAAAAAGAGAAATAATGCTATAAAATAAAAAGAGGGGAAATAAAAACAACAAAAGGGAATCCAAGAAGAGTTTGAAACTGTGTTGTGCGGTGTTCCCTGGGAAACAGGAAATATTTCTTACCTTCCTCCTCTGCCATCATGACAAGTCATGAAACCTAGACAATATTTAATCACAGCTATATTCACCACAAATCATCATAGACAAAACCCCTGCAGCTCTGTCAGTCAGGGGAGCCCAGAGGCAAAAACAGTCCTTGAGAATGATAGGAACAGGACTTCATTCATAACCCTGTCATAATTCCCTGCTGATTCTACAGGAGAAGGTTACTGAATTTGATTTGGAAAAAAAAAAAAAAAAAAAGCACAGTTATCAACTGTAATATGCTAAACATCCACATATGTTATCTATGCTAGCAATACAGCATTCAGTTTCCCCACTTTATAGAAGAGGCAACAGCCCTATAGAAGGTAAGAAAGTTTCTATAGTCACACAGCTGGTAAATCATCCTAATAGTGTTGGACCAATAACTTCTTGATTCTAAATCTTGTGCTTTTAAATCAAGGATAGCTACCAACATAAAGAGAAATGTCAAGTGCCACCCGAGTAAGACATGCAGTGAATTCTGTGGTTCTTGGAGAAGGGAGCCCCCGGTCTGGAACAAGGGTCAAGAAAGTCTTCTAGCAGAGGGTGACACCTGATCTTGGTATCTGTACTGGACAAATCAAAAGGATAAAGAAAGCTCATTCCAGGTTTGAATTTAACAGCAAGCATGAAGAGATGTAAATGGATATGATATAAATTTTTACATACCCATTCAAGAAATGTATTATGCATCTATTATCTGTAGCATATTATGCTAGGGATATAATGATTAAAAAAAAAAAAGAAGAAGAAGGCAATGTGAGGAAAACAGCATTTCTTTAAAAATTGTCTTAGGTGCCCATTCCTTACAACGGTTACAAGATTGAACAATATGACTCTACCAAGGGGTTGGTAGAAAGAAAAATAAGAAAAGGCTGTCAATGTAATTTGGACCAAAAGTTATGGAGTAACAAATTTGTAGTTGTGATTACTAATTTATTGTTATGTCATGCTCAATATAAAATGATTCTGAAGTATCTTACAAAGATACAATGGTAAACATAAAATATAAAAATAAAAGGAAATTGAGATGAAGAAATAGAAATATAAGTATAAATAAGATATCCCAGCACTTTGGGAGGCAAAGGTGGGATGATCACTTGAGGCCAGGTGTTTGTGACCAGACTAGGCAACATAACAAGACCCCATCTCTATTAAAAAAAATTTTTTTTTAATTAGCTGGGTGTGGTGGTGCCTGCCTGTAATCCCAGCTACTCCAAAGGCTGAGGTAGGAGCATCACTTGAGCCTATGAGTTTGAGGTTACAATGAGGTATGAACACACCACTGCCCTCCAGAGTGGGAGAATGAGTGAGATCCTGCCCTAAAAAAGATAATAACAATAATAAGATGGGCCAGGCATGATGACTCATGCCTATAATCCCAGCACTTTGGAAGGCCAAGGCATGCAGATCACCTGAGGTCAGGAGTTCAAGACAAGCCTGACCAACATGGTGAAATCCCATCTCTACTAAAAATATAAAAATTAGCCAGGTGTTGTGGCATGCACCTGTAATTCCAGCTACTCAAGAGTCTGAGACTGGAGAATCGTTTCAACCCAGGAGGCAGAGGTTGCAGTGAGCAGAGATGGAGCCACTGCACTCCAGCCTGAGCGGCAGAGTGGTACTCTGTCTCAAATAAATAAATAAATAAATAAGATGAAGCTGGAGTAAGGTCAGTTAAAATGTCAAATACTGGCTGGAAAGGGGTATAATTTGGCTCTATGCTTCCTAGCAGTCATTACCCTGCTCCCCCCAAAAATAATCAGTTATATTATTTGATAAGACAAAACCATTCAATGAGAAAATAATAATTTTTTGTAGTAGTAATAACAATAATAATAGCTATTATTGGTTCTCATATGCAACTACTGGGGCTTGATTGATTTACATGTACTTTCTCATTGATGACCACAATAACCCTGTGAGGGAGATCCTATTATGGTCTTCATTGTTCAGAGAAGAAAATTGGGATTTAGAGAAGTTAAATAGATTTCCCAAAAACACATGATATGGTTTGGCTGTGTCCCTACCCAAATCTCATCTTCAATTTTACTCCCATAATTCCCATATGTTTTGGGAGGGACTCAGTGAGAGATAATTTGAATCATGGAGGCAGTTTCCCGCATACTGTTCTCATGTTCGTGAATAAGTCTCAAGAGATCTGATGGTTTTATCAGGGTTTTCACTTTTGCATCTTCCTCATTTTCTCTTACCACCACCATGTAAGACGTGCTTTCACCTCCCTCCATGATTCTGAGGCCTCCCGAGCCATGTGGAACTGTAAGTCCAATTAAACCTCTTTTTCTTCCCAGTCTTGGGTATGTCTTTATCAGCAGCATGAAAACAGACTAATATAGTAAATTGGTACCAGTAGTGTGGGGCGTTGCTGAAAAATATCCAAAAATGTGGAATCAACTTTGGAACTGGGTAACAGGCAGAGGTTGGAACAGTTTGGAGGGCTCAGAATAAGACAGGAAAATGTGGGAAACTTTGGAACTTCCTAGAGACTTATTGAATGGCTTTGACCAAAACTCTGATAGCAATAAGAACAATAAGGTCCTGGCTGAGGTGGTCTCAGATGGAGATGAGGAACTTGGGAACTGGAGCAAATGTGACTTATTATGTTTCAGCAAAGAGACTGGTGGCATTTTGCCCCTGCCCTAGAGATTTGTGGAACTTTGACCTTGAGAGAAATGATTTAGGGTTTCTGGCAAAAGAAATTTCTAAGCAGCAAAGCATTTAAGAGGTGACTTGGGCACTGTTAAAGGCATTCGGTTTTATAAAGGAAGCAGAGCAAAAAAGCTCAGAAAATTTGCCGCCTGACAATGTGATAGAAAAGAAAAACCCATTTTCGGAGGAGAAATTTAAGCCGGCTGCAGAAATTTGCATAAGTAACAAGGAGCCAAATGTTAATCCCCAAGACAACCAGGAAAATGCCTCCAGGGCATGTCAGAGGGCAGCCCCTCTTGTCACAGGCCCAGAGGCCTAAGAGAAAATGATTTCATGGGCGGGTCCCAGCGTCCTCATGCTGTGTGCAGCCTAGGGATTTGGTGCCCTACATCCTAGCTGCTCCAAAGATGGCTGAAAGGCATCAATGTAGAGCTTGGGCCATGGCTTCAGAGGGTGCAAGCCCCAACCCTTGGCAGCTTCCATATGGTGTTGCGCCTGCCAGTGCAGAGAAGTCAAGAATTAGGGTTTGGGAACCTCCAACTAGATTTCAGAAGATGGATGGAAATGTCTGGATGCCCAGGCAGAAGTTTGCTGCAGGAGTGGGGCACTTATGGAGAACCTTTGCTAGGTCACCGAGGAAGGGAAATGTTGGGTCAGAGCCCCCACACAGAGACCCTACTGGGGCACTGCCTAGTGGAGCTGTGAGAAGAGGACCACCATCCTGCAGACCCCAGAATGGTAGATCCACCAACAGCTTGCACCATGCCCTTGTAAAAGCTGCAGGCACTCAATGCCAGTATGTGAAAGCAGCTGGGAAGGAGGCTGTACCCTGCAAAACCACAGGGGTGGAACTGCCCAAGATCATGGGAACTCACCTCTTGCATCAGCATGATCTGGATATGAGACCTGGAGTCAAAGGAGATCATTTTGGAGCTTTAAAATTTGACTGCCCCACTGGATTTTGGACTTGCATGGACCCTGTAACTCCTTTGGCCAATTTCTCCCATTTGAAATGGCTGTATTTACCCAATACCGGTACCCACATTGTAACTAGGAAGTAACTAGCCTGCTTTTAATTTTACAGACTTATAGGCAGAAGGGACTTTCCTTGTCTCAGATGAAACTTTGGACTGTGAAGTAACTAGCCTGCTTTTAATTTTACAGGCTCATAGGCAGAAGGGACTTTCTTTGTCTCAGATGAAACTTTGGACTGTGGATTTTTGGGTTAATGCTGAAATGAGTTAAGACTTTAGGGGACTGTTGGGAAGGCATGATTGCTTTTGAAATGTGAGGACATTAGATTTGGAGGGGCCAAAATGGAATGATATGATTTGGCTGTGCCCCCACCCAAATCTCATCTGAATTGTACTCCCACAATTCCCATGTGTTGTGGGAGGGACCCATCAGGAGATAACTGGAATCATGGGGGCAGTTTCCCCCACACTGTTTTCAGGGAAGTGATTAAGTCTCATGAGATCTGATGGTTTTATCAGGGCTTTTCGCTTGTGCGTCTTCCTCATTTTCTCTTGCCACCGCCATGTAAGAAGTGCCTTTCACTGCCCACCATGATCCTGAGGCCTCTCCAGCCATGTGGAACTGTAAATCCAATTTTTCATCCTACTCTCGAGTCTGTCTTTATCAGTAGCATAAAAACGGATGAATACAACACAAAATCAGTAATTGGGGCAAGCAACCTCCAAATCAAGCAAACTTTCTGCCTACTTCAAGCCAAGGAACTTAACCACTAGGTTATTTCTGAAGTAAATTATCTTGCAAGTCCTAAGAAAATAGACCAAGCAATGTAGAACAGTGCATCTCAAATTACATTGCACATATAAACCACCTGGGATCTTACAATGCAGATTCTGATTCACTAGCTCTGAGGTGGGATTTGAGATTCTGTATTTCTAACCACCTACCAGGTGACCCCAAAACTTCTGGACTAAACCACACTGTGATTAGCAAAGCTAGAATGAACAATATCCCCACAGTTTAAAGGGGTTCTATTTTGTAGCATCCCTCAAAGGAAGTAGATGACACAAAACCACAGCATTTTCCGTAAAAGCATCATCTCTTTTTAAAAGAAAAGCTATACAAGGAATGTAGCACTGCAATGATTTGGACTAACCAAGGAATTTAAAGTATCAAGACAAAAAAAAAAAAAAGGATATTCTATTAATAATATACCTTATGTTCATACTAGGCTGCATTTAATTGCAACTAAATTATGTCTAATCCCTTCAATTATAGATAGGTACTGTTGATTAGACCTCAAAGCGGTGGGTGTTAAGTGCTAATTAAGCAGATGACTCTGATTTACTACAAGAAAGTAAAAAAGGCCAAAGCAGAGGGAGATTCAGAGGAAAAGGGGAATGGCCTCCTGTTTTCCTGCCTAGAAAATAGATTTTTCTAAAATAACTGCTACATGGCAGCATCCAAGAATAATACTTTTCTTTTCAATTAACAAAGAATGAGGAATTTCTGAGGCTGCTGCTTCAGAGCCCACAATTTTTTAACAAAACTGCATATGTTCAATCACTATTTTGCTTTTCATTTAGAATCTGTTGCCAAGGAAACATCAATATCCAAGTACATTCAAGGTAAATCTTTCTTCTTCCGTGTTTTTGAAGTGAATCATTGAAGTGAATCACTTAGCAAGGCAGCAGCAAGTTGTAGAACTGAGCTAATCCAGAGGTGGACTTAATTCCAATCACTGTGTCCTTGATAAATCAGCTAGACCTCAGTTTCTTTACCTATAAAGTAACAATGATTATACAGTTGTTGTTTCAAGCAATTTAATTCTGGGGCATAGTCCCTCTATCTGATGTATAGTTTGTCATCTCATTATGCATGGTCAGGAATCTATAGAGTTAGCTTCTTTTATGTAATTACCCTGGAACAAGAGGACAAAGAACCCCCATTTTCTCCTTCAGTAATGCAAAGGCAATACATACTTGGCTTGCCTAAAAGAAGTGAAGCGATGTGGAATCAGAATCAAATTAAAAAAAAAATTCCTGTCCCTGCAAATATGTAATTCAGGTTTCTTGGTTTCATGGTACATCAGAAATCACAGGCAAAGATAACCACAAACTGAAAGGTGTGTCTCCAAGGTCCTTCTGGATCACTGACAACAGGGTATATGATCACAAACAAGGGTGGATTCAGGTAGTGTGTGGCCAGAAGCATTCAAAATCTGAAGATTCCCTTAAGAAAAAAATGCATACTTGTGA
This sequence comes from Piliocolobus tephrosceles, assembly GCF_002776525.5. Taxonomy (NCBI): domain Eukaryota; kingdom Metazoa; phylum Chordata; class Mammalia; order Primates; family Cercopithecidae; genus Piliocolobus; species Piliocolobus tephrosceles. Next base: position 79,747,840 of record NC_045436.1, on the reverse strand, counting down.
ATCCAAACTGACTGCAAAAGTATCAGGGATGAGAAAAATAAAATAAAATAAATTAAAAACTGATAAATACTACAATCAACCAAAATGCCAGAAAAATAATATAATTTTATTAATCAATGTCCTGATATACTTCTAGTAGTCTCTTTTTCCTATGTTTTGGACTTCATGCTCTTTGAGCACCTTTATGGATGATAATTATTTCATAATACCTATTATAGAATAGGACTTCAGTGCATCTTTGAAATTTATTTTATCAATAGTTTAAAATAGATTTATGTTATCAATATGTTAAAATGTATTTCATCAATAGTTTAGAATATAGTATCTTTTGGTTTCACACCACATTATTGGTAACTTCATGTAAAGTTTCAGGATTGTGATCAAATATTAGAAACACTTCCATCCAAGTTTCTTTCACATGTGAGCTCTAAGGTTCAGAAGAATTTTCCACTAGGTGCATCTAAGGAACATATCAAACCATTTCCTCCTCTACCACCACATTCTTCTGAAGCTGGATACTGTGTCCACGTCAACCATTTGGCCACACCTCTGGCCTTTGCATCTGCACATAGCATAGTGGGCAATCAGAGGTTTTCTAGAATCCATTCCAACACCAAGACAGCTAGAAGTAACCCAACTGTGTGTAGAAATGTGAGTCAAATATATCTTATAAGCCCAAACTAAAGATATTCCCAACTCACCTTTCCCACAACTGAAAGCCAAGAATGCCTACAGCCCTCCAATACCAGTTGAAACAAAGGCAAATGTGATGGAGATGAAATCAAATGGGAAGAGTCATCCTAGCCAACTGTAGTTAAAATATCTTATTTTGAGTATACTTACTTGCAAAGGGCCCTTAAACTTCATTAAAATTTAAACTGCATTTGCTTCACAATAAGTCCATCTCTGACAGAAAGTGATTATTTTCTCGTTTTTTCATGCCTGACAACTTTAACATAACTACCTTCAGTTTCATTACTTCATGTGAAGGATTGTGCTATGTGTTTTTTAAACATTAGCTAATGCATCCTCAAATCAACACTGTGAGGTAGTAGTTATTGCACAGCTGGAGAAACTGGAACTCTGAAAGGTTAAGCCACTTGTTCAAGATAAGTAAACTGGTACAGTGGTTCCAATGCTGGTACATGCAAATGTGCTCTCCTGCTTCCTTGAGAAAATTGAGGTGGGGAAAGAGCATGAGAAGAACTTTCTATGCTCTCTTAGGCACAGAAAGAACATGACTAGATACAGAGTCTCATTAAGAATATAAAATGTGTTAGATGTACCATGGCTCCTGTAGTGACCATAGCTCTCACAGGGCCTGAGCCATGCTAGCACCTTCCCAAGGAGACTATTCCAGTTGGCCAGTCTCTGCTCCACAGTAACCATGTGAAATTGAAAAGCTGTGATCAAAAATGCAGTCATGTTGGAAGAGATGCAGCAGGGCTTAGTGGTGTGAACTACACAGGCATTGGAGAACATTAAAAAGACTATTTCAGCCCATATCAAGAAGCAGTTTGACAAGAAGTACAATCCCATCTGACACTGCATCATGGGGAGGAACTTTGGTAGTTGCCTGACATATGAAACCAAACACTTCGTCTACATCTACCTGGGCCAAATGGGCATTCTTCTGTTCAAATCTGATTAAAGGCATAGACTGTGCCACACACAGAGTGATTCATCCAGAAATGAGGACTGCAGCCTAAATTACGAATACCAGACACTAAAATTGTCAGCCTTGCTAAGGAACACCTCAATCTTTGAAACTTTATTGTGTTTTGTACAGGTCATTCTCTGTATTAGTTTATTGTGGTTATAAGATAATTAGCAACACACTTATATTTGTATTCCATACTTCTGTCCCATGTTTTTTTCCCTCAAAATCCATTACTTTAAAAAACAAATCTGTTACAGATATAAAAGAAAAAAATGTAAAACACTGCATCAGTACTTTCTTGTAGTAAGTTTGGGCATTGAGCTAAGAATCCAAAAAGTTAATTCAGATAATATGCTGTCATTGGGGTAACTTCTGTCAGCCATTCGCCAGCAGTTTAATTCTCTTTTATCACATGTCAAATAACAGCCTGTAGTAATAATAAAAATATTGCCATATTTGAATCACAATTCAAATGGATTTCACCAATAACACATATGTAGCATAATTTGATATTGCTTACTAGGGCAAGATGGTATAGACTGAAGCCTAGAAGATGCTTTGTAATAAAGCGTGATTATAGGAAAATTATCCTATTTAAATTCAAAGAACTACGAGTTCCTGGCTAAGTTTATGTCTCTTATACAAGAAAATCACAGGGTGACAACCTGCAATTAAAACCCTAGCTCTGTTCAGATCACTAAAAGTCATCTATTTACAATTTAGGTTTACAATTAGTCTATCTCAAGTCACTGAGAGTGTGGCCACACCAGAAAGTTCACCTCCAAGAAATCAGGCAGCTTCCTTTGGGAGTCTTAAGTGTAGTACATGCTGCACTGTGTACCCAGCTCCCTTTCTCAAATACCTCCAAACAGATGTGCTTCCCATTACTACTTGCCAGATAAATTCAAATTAAAACTATGATAAGATACTACTCTACACTGACTAGAACGGCTTAAATTTAAAGATTAACAAAACCCAGTGTTGGCAAGAATGTGGGGCGACTGGAATTCTCATAAATTGATGGTGGGAATGTAAAATGACACAATCCCTTTGGAGAAATGTTTGGCAGACCCAACCAAAGGTAAACATATGAATACCCTATAATCCAGCATTTCCATTCTTGGGTATATATTCAAAAGATAAGAGTATATCCATCAAAATACATGAACAAGAATGTTCATAGGTACTTTTTTTTAACTAATACCCAGAAACTAGAAGTAATATAAACGCCCATCAAAAGTAGAAAGATAAATTGTGGTGTAATCACACAACAGAATACTATACAAATGAGAATGAATTCATTCCAGCAGGCAACAACAAGGATAAATCTCACAAATGACCATGAGTGAAAGAATCTAGATACAGAAGAATGTACAGTATAATACTGACAACCAAATTTACAAACAAATATCACAGTATTCACAAGTCGGCAAAACAAATCTGTAGGAATAGATATCAGGATAGGAGCTACCTGGGAGTATTGACTTGGAAGGAATATTCTAAATCTGCATATTCATTTGAGCAGTAGTTACATGGGTAATATATATGTAAAATTCATTTAGTTGTAGATTTAAGATATGTGTACTGTAAATATATGTCATATTTAATGTAAAATATTTTTTATATTAACATTAAGGCAGACCTTGAGAAAAAGGATCAAGACATCAGAATAGCTAAATAGGAAACCTAGGGCATCTAGAAGAGTGCAGAGGTTCTCAACCTCTGTGACCCAGAAGGAGCACAGAGGAAGGAAGAAAGCAAGCAGAACCTGGGGTATCTAAACAGGCCAAACACATGCAAATCCATTCTCATTCTCTCATGTTCTCACTCTCTTTATGATCCAATTTCTTTCTTATGTCTTACTTTTTCCCTGAATTTTTGCCCAGATACAGCAAAGGAAGTAGAAGCAGAGCTTTGGATTCAGGGAAATCCTCATCCATCACATTCTCTTGTTTTGCATGAAGCATTATTTTTCAACCCTAATGGACTGGTAGGTTATTCCCTATCTTACACCCAAGTATTATTAAAGTTAAAAGTGCATAGGTTTTATATGTGAGGCTTTACAAAATCTTTCTCATTGTTGTTATGCTTTTTCAACTGCTCTATTAGTTTATTTCAACAACAAAGAACTGTTAGAAGACATTAGTACCCTAAAACAACCTAAATCAATGTTAGTTGGAGATGTTTCTAGAAGATGCCTAAAGGAATTTTTTTAAATAAAAAAATTAACACTATTTAGTGATCATATTCCTATAGTATATTTTCATACTTGTAAGTTTGGGTTGTTACTATAAACAAGCATTTAAATTGCAAGATAGTAAAGTGGATATTACTGTGAAGGTTAAAAAAATGCACATTAGCACGATGATTGAAATTATTGTCCTAGTATCATGTAAGCGTTTGTGGCATAGAATAAAATTTCCAGGGTTGTATCTTGAACAACATAAACTGAAGTGAAGACTGGTTTCTCTGGGAAAAATGTAAGGAAAGTAAAGTGCTTCTAGAGAAGATAAAAATACTATTACCAAAGGTTCAAGTGAAGAATTTAGTTTATGAATTTGGGATTTTCTACATTAAAGAATTTAAAATTGCATGTGACCATTTCATGTACATCCTTAAAAGTTTATGTGTTCACGATGGACAAAGAGAAGATTGCCAAAGGCTCACAGTCATATTCCATATGTATACAGTGTAAACAAGGCACTCAAAGTGGAAACAAATATTTTAAACACAGCTTAATCGTCACATTGAATTCCACTTTGACACTTTTGTCACTCTCACTTTGTGTTTCTGCATGTATATTCCAAGGAGAGAACTGTGCTATAATCTAAATGAGATAAATACAGCTAATTATATTAAGGTTAAAAATATCACTTTTGAAGAATAGGACTATGTGGTTTGTCCTTAAAAAATCATAGTCAGAAAATGGGACTGAGTTATTGGCTAAGTTAAGTGTTCACCATACGCTAGTAATAAACCCAGCTATCTGTTCTTAGAACATCTTTGTTGTTAGGAAAGAGATGTTAATGACTTGGGAGAGTAATGTTGGTAGAACTGGTTAAGAATGTCGACTCTAGAATCAGACTGCCAGCACTAAAACCCCACGCTGTCACTCACTCTGTGACTTTGCACATATCACAACTTCTCTACACCTGTTTTCACTCTGTAAAATGAGAGTTATGATAAGATCCACCTTATAAGACTTTTGTAACTAGTGAATGTTAAAATATTTGTTAAACAGGCCGGGTGTGGTGGATCACTCCTGTAATCCCAGCACTTTGGGAGGCCAGGGCGGGTGGATCACCTGAGGTCAGGAGTTCAAGACCAGCCTGACCAACGTGGTGAAACCCCATCTCTACTAAAAATGAAAAAACTAGCTGGACGTGGTGGCGCACACCTGTAATCCCAGCTACTCAGGAGGCTGAGGCAGGAGAATATCCTGAACCTGGGAGGCTGAGGTTGCAGTGAGTCGAGATCATGCCATTGTACTCCAGTCTGGACAAAAGAGCGAAACTCAGTCTCGAATATATATATATATATATATATATATATATATATATATATATATATACACATAACAGCTAAAAAATATCTTGCATGTGGCAGATGGTCGATCAACATTAGGTCTTATACTTTATCCTTTTCACTTTCATTGACAACAATACCAGCCTTTTTTACCCCCATAAAGGACTTTTTGTAATACAGAAAGTGAATGTAATAAAATACCATAGAAACCTAATAGAGCAGAAAATTGAAATGGAGAGAAATGAAAACAGACTTATTTTAGGCAGAACATCAAATGTCACAGATTTGGCTAATGATGAGTTTAGCTCTTTCAGTGGATCTGTGAGTGCCAACTAACACATCCAAGAAGCCAATCTCTGGTGTGACAAGTTTCTTCGTTATTTTCCACTTACCACGTTACAGAATGCTCACTGGCTTGAATGCAACTTTAGCTGAAGTGAGCAGTAATGAAACCCAAATAAAGTACTCCTCTATTCAGAAGAGGTCAAACTCAAATCCCAGGAAAACATAAAAGTAACACTTCATTTAAAGGATTTTAACCAGCAAATTAATGCTGCAGCAGCAAGTTAATGCTACAGCAGCATATGAGACTATAAGTAAAAGGAGCTTCCATTGAAAGTGCCACAAAGCATTGCAGGGCCACAGTGGACAAGTAAGAGCAGAACATCCTATGCTCCAGGAAGAGCATGCAGGACACACATTATGGTTTATAAAAACTCCCAGTTCTTGCAGTTGGCAAGAGCTTGCTTTTAGTTCAAATAACATTCTCCAGAAGTTCTTCGGCTTCTTGGATCCCCCGTTTTGCAGCAACATTAAGGAGTATTTCTACATCCCTAGAAGAAACAGTTATTTAGTAGTGCTAAGAAAGAGTAAACCAAAAGCACCTGCACATTCAAGAGTTTGAGTTAAGAACCAGAGTAACAGTTATTTAAACTCATTATAAAAGGGAAACACATGCCATTTCACCTGGGTTTCATCATGAGTACTGATATAGTTTGGCTGTGTCTCCACCAATATCTCATCTTGAATTGTAGTTCCCATAATCCCCACGTGTCATGAGAGGGACCCAGTGGGAGGTATTTGAATCATGGCAGCAGTTTCCTCCATGCTATTCTCATGATAGTGAGTAAGTTCTCATGATAGCTGATTGTTTGATAAGGGGCTTCTACCTTCGCTCAGCTCTCATTCTTCTGTCTCCTGCTGCCTTATGAAAAAGGATGTGTTTGCTTCCCCTTTTCCCCTGACTGTAAGTTTCCTGAGGCATTCCCAGCCATGCAGAACTGTGAGTCAATTAAACCTCTTTCCTTTATAAATTACCCAGTCTCGGGTATTTCTTCAGAGTGGCGCATTAACAAACTAATATAGTAAATTGGTACCAGGAGAGAGGCACTGCTGTAAAGATACCTGAAAATGTGGAAGCAAATTTGGAACTGGGTAACAGGCAGAGGCTGAAACAGTTTGAAGGGCTCAGAAGAAGACAGGAAAATGTGGGAAAGTTTCAAACTTTCTAGAGACTTGTTGGAAGGCTTTGACCAAACTGCTAATATTGATCTGGACAAGGAAGTCTAGGCTGAGGTGGTCTCATATGGAGATGAGGAACTTGTTGGGAATTGGAGAAAAGGTCACTCTTGCCATGCAAAGAGATTGGAGGCATTTCGCCCCTGCCCTAGAGATCTGTGGAACTTTGAACTTGAGAGAGATGATTTAGGGTATCTAGCAGAAGAAATTTCTAAGTGGCAAAATGTTCAAGAGGAAACAGCGTATGAAAGTTTGGAAAATTTGCAGCCAGACAATGTGATAGAAAAGAAAAACCCATTTTCTGAGGAGAAATTCAAGCCCACTGCATAAATTTGCATAAGTGAAAAGGAGCCCAACGTTAATCATCAAGACAATGGGGAAACTGTATCCAGGACATGTCAGAGAGACATTCCACGAAGGTAGAAACCCCTCCTAATCACACACCCAGAGCCCCATGAGAAAAAAATGCTTTCCTGGGCTGTTCCCAGGGACCCCCTGCTGTGTGCAGCCTAGGGACTAGGTGCCCTGTGTGCCTGCCACTCCAGTCATGGCTAAAAGGAGCCAAGGTACATGTTGGGCTATGGCTTTGGAGGGCACAAGCCCCCAAGCTTGGCAGCTTCCATGTGGTGTTTAGCCTGTGGGTGCACAGAAGTCAAGAACTGAGGTTTGGAAACCTCCACCTAGATTTCAGAGGATATACAGAAATGCTTGGATGTCCAGGTGGAAGTTTGCTAAATGGCAGGACTCCCATGGAGAACCTCTGCTGTGGCAGTGCAGAAGGGAAATGTGGGGTCAGAGCCCCCACACAGAGTCTTCACTGGGGCACTGACTAGTGGAGCTATGAGAAGAGAGGCACCATTTTCCAGACCCCAGAACGGTAGATCCACTGGCAGCTTGCACTGTGCACCTGGAAAAGCCACAGACATTCAATGTCAGCCCATGAAAGGAGCGGGAGGGGGGCTGAACCCTACAAAGCCATAGGGGTGGAGATGCCCAAGGCTGTGGGAGCCCACCTCTGGCATCAGCATGACCTGGATATAAGACATGCAATTGATGTAGATCATTTTGGAACTTTAAGATTTAATGAGGGCCCTATTGGATTTCAGATTTGCATAGGGCTGGTAGCCCTTTTGTTTTGGTCATGTTTTCTATTTTGGAATGGGTGTATTTTCCCAATGCCTGTAGGAAGTAACTAACTTGCTTTTGATTTTACAGGCTCATAGGCAGAAGGAAATTGCCTTGTCTCAGATGAGACTTGGGACTTGGACATTTGAGTTAATACTGGAATGAGTTAAGACTTTGGGGGACTGTTGGAAGGGCATGATTGTGTTTTGAAATGTGAGAATATGAGATTTGGGAGGGGATGGGGCAGAATGATATGGTATGGAGCATCCCCATCTTTACTTGTAGTTCCCATAATCCTCATGTGTCGTGAGAAGGACCCAGTGGGAGGCAATTGATTCATGGGGGTGGTTTTCCCCATGCTATTCTTGTGATAGTAAGTTCTCACAAGATCTGATGGTTTTATAAGGGGCTTCCCCCTTTGCTCAGCTCTCATTCTTGTCTCTCCTACCACCTTGTGAAGAAGGACGTGTTTGCTTCCCCTTCTGCCATGATTGTAAGCTTCCTGTAGCCTTCCCACCTATGCAGAACTGTGAGTCAGTCAAACCTCTTTTCTTTATTAATTACCCAGTCTCATGTATTTCTTCATAGCATTATGAGAATGGACTAATACAAGAATCTTCATAGTAAAATCAGAGCTACCCAAATAAATAGTCTTAAAACATCAGAGCCTAACTAGATTATTTTGCTCTATTTAGAGAAGTTTTTCTAGCCAAGAATCTTATGTAATGTCTGAGGCACCCCTCTCTTGCAAGCAAATTCTATATTTTGGTTTGGGAGTGCTAACTGGAGAGGGATTCCATACAACCTCCCATCTGGTAACTGTCAGTTGCAAAACAGAACATATTGGCTTCGCCATTTTGACTTGGCTGCCTCAAAATGGTCATTTCAAAATTTTATTACCAATTGTGCAGCCAACATCCCTGACTATTATACAAATTCCCAAGATTCGCCCCATCTTCAGTGCCTTACTGAACCTTTTTTTCTAAGACTGGTGTACCTCTTACCCTGAGGTAGAAGACTAAATGCTGGAGTGGCAGGAGGTGGTTGTACACATTAATTGGAAATGAAGTAGATGTTAGTTGCATTACTTTAACAAACAAACAAACAAAAAACAGAAAACAAGCTGAAAATTTAATGGTTTGTTTTTGGGACCCTATCAAAAAATGTGTCTGACTCAAAATAGCTGCATAAAAATGTCATAGACTATGAACTATTCAAAAACATTAAGAAAATCTTCTCCAGAGAAAGTGGTGGTATATTTATTTTTATAACTGTGAGTAAACAAGAGGATTAGTCCAATAGACACTAAAGATATTTGTGCCCAAAGAGAGTTCTCTACCTTATATTCATGTCTGTTCTATTCTGTTTATAAGAAAATGCAATAAGGCTGTAAAGATGGTACTTAAGGGGGCTATAAGAATTCACAGGAGAGTGTAAGGACCATGAAATAACCCAGCATTTCATCTCAGGCTCACAGAATGCCTGAAGAATTTAGTCAGTGAATTTAGTCAATGTGCGCATATATGAATATTGTATTCCCTTGCTTTGTGACTTTTATTGTAACTCAGCAACATAAGAACATAGAAAGGCAAGAGTAGAAAGTGAACTATATAGAAAATGTTTTCGCCTGTGAATTGCAGGTAGTATATGAAGGGCATGTTTGGAAAGAATGACATGTCAGCTAGAAGGGAAAAGACAGTGAATTTTATTACCCTGCTTTCATGGAGTCAGTCATGTTTTTTAGTGTTCCTACTGCAAGGTTAAAGGCAGCACCAGGATGGTCCTGCTGGGAGGCTTATCTAAAAAGGAAAGGAGAAGAAAGGGGACTGGTGATGGGGGGAAGCATGCTATAGAAAACAAAGAAGCAACCTTGTAAAAAAGCATCCCCTTCATAAAACCAAGGACAGCACCAATAAAGACTATTACTAGAAACCATTACTTCTATCTTACCATATATCTAGCCAAACTATAATAAGACTCCTTCATTAAAAATGCTTTTCTTGACCAGGCATGGTGGCATGCCCATAATCCCAGCACTTTGAAAGGTCTAGGTGAGTGTATCATTTGAGGTCAGGAGTTCGAGACCAGCCTGGCCAAATGGTGAAACCCTGTGTCATGGTTAATACTGAGTGTCAACTTGATTGGATTGAGGGATGCAAAGTATTGATCCTGGGTGTGTCTGTGAGGATGTTGCCAAAGGAAATTAACATTTGAGTCAGTGGGCTGGGAAAGGCAGACCCACCCTTAATCTGGGTGGGCACAATCTAATCAGCTGCCAGTGCAACTAGGATAAAAGAAGGCAGAAGAACATTAAAAGGCTAGCTCGCTTAGCTTCCCAACCTACATCTTTTTTCCATGCTGGATGCTTCCTGCCCTCAAACATCGAACTCCAGGTTCTTCAGCTTTGGGACTCAGACTACCTTCCTTGCTGCACAGCTTGCAGATGGCTTATTGTGGGACCTTGTGATTGGGTGAGTTAATACTGCTTAATAACATATATATGTATCTCCTGTTATATATAGATATAGATAGATAGATAGATAGATAGATAGATAGATAGATAGATAGATATCCTGTTAGTTCTATCCCTCTAGAAAACCCTGACTAATATAGATTTTGGTACCAAGAGTGGTTCCAGAGGAGCAGAATATTAAGGATGGATTTGGGGTTTATGGAGTTCACTGCTTAATATGATTAGACTCCAAAATGCTAAGGACTCTACTTCTAAAACTATGGAGAACACTGATAGTCCTTGGCATGAACTGTTTAGAGAATTATGCAAAATATATGCATTTGACACTCCTGATTCACTGCTCATGAGAGATAAGGAGTCTAATGACTCTATACATAATACCTTTGACCATATGTGAAGAACCAAGGAACATAATGAAGTTGTTTGGTTGCTCCTAAGTTCAGTGGACAAAGTGATGAAAGAAAATTATGAAGTTATGGAATCTAACTCCTGACTTCAGAAGCAGATACTGAGCGTCAAATCTGCCAAGATTATCTTGAGTGAGTCTTATCTCCTGTAGAGAAAGAGCTGAAATTGTGGAAAAACAGACACAAGTTCTTATCATGTGAGTGGCTGACTTGCAATGATAGGTGCATGCAGAGTCCTGCCAGGTGTCTCCTGTTAAAGTAAAGGCATTGATTGGAAAATAATGGGACCCTGCAACTTGGAATGGGGATGTGTGGTGGGGTCCTGATGAAACTGAGGACACTGAGCTTGTAAACTCTGATGAAACTTTTTTTTGCCAGAAGAAACTGTTGCCATATCCCCAGTAGGGGCAACATCCCCTCCCCAACTCATGCTGCATCAGTCTTTCCACCTTTGTCTGAGGACGTAAACTCTATGCTGCCTGAGGCAACAGTGATGGCCTCCCCGAGGCAGTTGCCAGGCAAGATAATGTTGATTCACCTCAGGAGCCACCCCCAACACCCCTGTTTGCCTCTAGACCTATAACTAAAGTCCTAGCAGGCCCCTAGAGGTGAGGTTCACAGTGTGATCCAGGAGGAGATGTGCTACACTTGAAAAGAACTGCTTGAGTTTTATAACTTATGTAAACAGAAATCTGGAGAACAGGCATGGGAATGGATATTAAGGGTGTGGTATAATGTTGGAAAAAATATAGTTGCATCAGGCTGAATTTATTGATTTGGGTCCACTAAGCAGGGATTTTGCATTTAATGTTGCAACTTGGGGAGTTAAAAAAAGGTTCAATAGTTTATTTGCTTAGAGCTGAAATAGGATTAAAAGATGGCCTACTGTGAGCAAGTTGGAAATGTCTGATCTCCCTTGGTTTAATGTAGAGGAAAGGGATCCAAAGGCCTAGGGAGATTAGGATGCTGGAGGTGATTAGTCACTTTAGACCTATTCATTTCAGTTGGGAGGGTCTAGAAGATATACCCTTGATCAATGCATTGCAAAATAGATTTGTGAGGGCAGCACCTGCATCTTTGAAGAGCCCTGTAATTACTCTTCTCCGTATGCCAGATCTAACAGTGAGAACTGCAGTCACTCAACTACAAAACTTAAATACAATGAGAATAATTGGATCCCAAGGTGGCAGAGGCCAAGTGATGTCACTTAACCCTCAAAAGCAAGGTGGGTGTAGCTACTGTAATGGACAGCAGAGGCAAAGCAGCAATCAGAATAGTCTCACTTGTGTAGAGCTCTGGCATTGGCTAATCACGGTGTTCCTAGAAGATAAATTGATAGGAAGCCTACTGCATTCCTACTCAATTTATATAAGCAGAAAATTTCCAGGTGGAATAGACAAAAGACTAATTTGAATTATAAAACAGAGAATCATGACCCCTCAATCAATTTCCAGACTTCAGCCAGTTTACAGGCTCAGAGCCCCCTGAATGAAGGGGAGGACAGGTACCCTTAAGGAAGGACCCCACTACACTACTGACAACTTATGTTAATTTTTCTCCCATCTTTCCTCAAATCGACCTCTGGCCTTTTACCAGGGTAACTGTACTGGGGAAAAACAAATGATCAGACATTTTGGGAACTACTGGACACTGGCTCTGAGCTGAAGGTGATTCCAGTAGACCTAAGACGTCATAGTGGTCCTCCAGTTAAAGTAGAGGCTTAGGGAGGTCACGTAATTAATGGAGTTTTATCTCAGGTCCAACATACAGTGGATCCAGTGGGTCCCTGGACTCATCCTGTGGTCATTTCTCAAGTGCCAGAATGCATAATTGGCATAGACATACTTAGTAGCTGGCAGAACTCCCACATTGGCTCCCTGACTGGTAGGGTGAGGGCTATGATAATGGGAAAGCCCAAATGGAAGCCATTAGAGCTGCCTCTACCTAGAAAAATAGTAAATCAAAAACAATATCACATCCCTGCAGGGATTGCAGAGATTAGTGCCACCATCAAAGGCTTGAAAGATGCAGGGGTGGTGATTCCCACCACATCACAATTCAGCTCTCCTATTTGGCCTGTGCAGAAGATAGATGGATCTTGGAGAATGACAGTGGATTATTGTAAGCGTAATCAAGTGGTGACTCCAACTGCATCTGCTGTACCAGATGTGGTTTCATTACTTGAGCAAATTAGCACATCTCCTGGTACCTGGTGTGCAGCCATTGACTTGGCAGATGCCTTTTTCTCCATTCCTGCCCATAAAGCCCACCAGAAGCAATTCGCCTTCAGCTGGTAAGGCCAGCAATATACCTTTTCTGTCCTACCTTAGGGGTATATCAACTCTCTGCCTTTGTGTCATAATCTTATTTGGAGAGCCCTTGATCACCTTTTGCTTCCACAAGGTATCACACTTGTCCATTACATTGATGACGTTATGCTAATTGGATCCAGTGGACAAGAAGTAACAAAAACACTGGACTTATTGGTGAGACATTTGCATGCCAGAGGATGGGAAAAACATCTAACAAAAATTCAGACAGCTTCTACCTCAGTCAAATTTCTAGGGATCCAGTGGTGTGGGGCCTGTCAAGATATTCCTCCTAAGGTGAAGGATAAGTTGCTGCATTTGGCCCCTCCTACAACCAAGAAAGAGGCACAACGCCTAGGGGGCCTATTTGGATTTTGGAGGCAACACATTCCTCATTTGGGTGTGTTACTCTGGCCCATTTATCCAGTGACCCAAAAGGCTGCCAGTTTTGAGTGGGGCCCGGAACAGGAGAAGGCTCGGCAACAGGTCCAGGCCGCTGTGCAAGCTGCTCTGCCGCTTGGGACATATGACCCAGCAGATCCAATGGTGCTTAAGGTGTCAGTGGCAGATAGGGGTGCTGTTTGGAATCTTTGGAAGGCCCCCATAGATGAATCATAGTGGAGGTTTCCAGAATTTTGAAGTAAGGCCCTGCCATCTTCTGTAGATAACTACTCTCCTTATGAGTGACAGCTCTTGGCCTATTACTGGGTTTTGGTGGAAACTGAACGTTTGATGATGGGTCATCAAGTCATCATGTGACCAGAACTGTCTATCATGAACTGAGTGTTTTATGACCCATTTAGCTACAAAGTAGGTCAGGCACAGCAGCATTACATTATTAAATGGAAGTGGTATATATGTGATTGGGCTTGAGCAGGCCCTGAAAGCACAAGTAAGTTACATGAGAAAGTGGCTCAAATGCTCATGGTCTCCACTCCTGCCACCCTGCCTTCTCTCCCCCAACCTGCACCAATGGCCTCATGGGGAGTTCTCTATGATCAGTTGACAGAGGAAGAGAAGACTAGGGGTTTTTTTAAGAGCAGACACTTGGTTTTGCATGATACACAAGCACCACCTGAAAGTGGACAACTGCAGCACTACAGCCCCTTTCTAGGACATCCCTGAAGGATGGCAGTGAAGGGAAATCTTCCCAGTGAGCAGAACTTCAAGTAGTGCACCTACTTGTACACTTTGCATGGAAGGAGAAATGGCCAGATATGCAATTATATACTGATTCATGGGCTGTAGCCAATGGTCTGGCTAGATGGTCAGGGACTTGGAAGAAGTATGATTGGAAAATTGATGACAAAGAAATTTGAGAAAGAGGCATGTGGATAGACCTCTCTAAGTGATCAAAAACTGTGAAGATACTTGTATCCCATGTGAGTGCTCACACACGGGTAACCTCAGCAGAGGAGGAGTTTAATAATCAAGTAGATAAGATGACTCGTTCTGTGGACACCACTCAGCCTCCTTCCCCAGTCACTCCTGTCATTGCCCAATGGGCCCATAAACAACATGGCCATGGCGGCAGATGTGGAGGTTACACATGGGCTCAGCAACATGGACCTCCACTCACCAAGGCTGCCCTGGCTATGGCCATTGCTGAGTGCCCAATTTGCCAGCAGTAGAGACCAACACTAAGCCCTCAATAAGGCATTATTCCTCGTGGTGAGCAGCCAGATGCCTGGTAACAGGTTGATTATATTGAACCTCTTCCATCATTGAAAGGGCAGAGGTTTGTCCTCACTGGAATAGACACTTACTGTGGATATGGGTTTGCCTATCCTGCATGCAATGATTCTGCCAAGACTACCATCCATGGGCTCATGGAATGCCTTATCCACTGTCATGGTATTGCTTCTGACCAAGGTGTTTGGACGAACGGAGGCAGGATGGTTCACTTCCGGGTTCTTCTTCACCACCAATTCTTCCCGTGTGTGCGAGAATGCAGCTGACGCCCGGGAAGGTGAAGATTAATCAGGCATGCACCAGGTGATGTCAATCCGAGGAGACCAAGATTTACCTGGTGGCACCTGCGGAGCCCCCCTCCCCCAACATGCCCGTGCCCCGCCTATTGCCCTTCCACTCCTAGAAAAGTCACTCCCAGCAGATGCGCCCGGGGCGGGCTTTCTCAGCCCCCACTCTTGTCGGGACTGTATTAGAAACTCCCCCCAACCCAGCTCCGGTCCCTGAAGCTAGATGACCAAAGAATAAATTTGCAGTTTTGCTTTTAGCCTTGCCTACTCGCTGGTTCTTTTGTGCCCACTCTGGTGGTCTTAGAAAAACAAATCACAAGGCACTCGCTTTATGGCTAAAGAACTGCAGCAGTGGGCTCATGCTCATGGAATTCACTGGTCTTACCACATTTCCCATTATCCTGAAGCAGCTGGATTGATAGAATGGTGGAATGTCCTGTTGAAGTCACAATTACAATGCCAACTAGGTGACAATACTTTGCCAGGGCTGGGGCAAAGTTCTCCAAAAGGCCATGTATGCTCTGAATCAGCATTCAATATACGGTACTGTTTCTCCCATAGCCAGGATTCATGGGTCCAGGAATCAAGGGGTGGAAATGGAAGCGGCACCACTTACCATCACCCCTAGTGATACACTAACAAAAATGTTGCTTCCTGTTTCTGTGACATTACGTTCTGCTGACCTAGAGGTCTTAGTTCCAGTGGGAGAAATGTTGCCACCAGGAAACACACTGATTCCATTAAACTAGAAGTTAAGATTGCCACCTGGACACTTTGGACTCTTCCTACATTTAAGTCCACAGGTTAAGAAGGGAATTACAGTGTTGGCTGGGGTGATTGACTCAGACTATCAAGATGAAATCAGCCCACTACTCCACAACTCAGGTAAGGAAGAGTATGCATGGAATACAGGAGATCCCTTAGGGCTTAGTATTGTCATGCTCTGTGATTTAGGTCAATGGGAAACTACAACAGCCCAATCCAGGTAGTTGGCCCAGACTATTCAGAAATGAAGGTTTGGGTCACTCCACCAAGAAAAAAACCATGACCTGTTATGGTGCTTGATGAAGGCAAAGGAAATACGAATGGGTAGTAGAAGAAGGTAAACATCAATAGCCCCGTGACCAGTTGCAGAAATGGAGACTGTAATTGTCATGAGTATTTCTTCCTTCTTTTGTTACAGACATGTGTGTGCACTTGTACTAAGAAAATAACTTCATTTTATTTCTTTTTTCCTTTATCATGTGACATAAGATTTACTTACTTCATATCAGCATTTGAGTGTCATTAACTTTATGTAATAGTATTTGGGTTGGGGATTGGTGCATTTCTGGTTATATGAAGGATAGTTGCATTATGCTAGGCATAATTATGACCTTATTATTGTTTTTATTTGAAGATTATGTATGATCTCAGGAAATGCGTATCAGTTAAAGTTGACAAGGGGTGGACTTGTGATGGTTAATACTGAGTGTCAACTTGATTGGATTGAGGGATGCAAAGGACTGATCCTGGGTGTGTCTATGAGGATGTTGCCAAAGGAGATTAACATTTGAGTCAGCGGGCTGGGAAAGGCAGACCCACCCTTAATCTGGGTGGGCACCATCTAATCAGCTGCTATCACAGCTAGGATAAAAGCAGGCAGAAGAACGTGAAAAGGCTAGATTGGCTTAGCCTCCCAGGCTACATCTTTCTCCCAGGAAGCTGGATGTTTCCTGCCCTTGAACATCAGTCTCCAAGTTCTTCAGCTTGGGGACTCAGACGGGTTTCCTTGCTTCTTAGCTTGCAGATGGCCTACTGTGGGACCTTGAGATTGTGTTAGTTAATACTACTTAAGAACTCCCCTATATACATAAATATCTATCCTATTAGTTCTGTCCCTCTAGAGAACCCTGACTAACCCCCCGTCTCTACTAAAAATACAAAAAACATTAGCCGAGCATGGTGGTGTGTGCCTATAATCCCAGCTACTTGGGAGACTGAGGCTTGCTTGAACCCAGGAGGAGGAGGTTGTAGTGAGCTGAGATCACGCCACTGCATTCCAGCCTGGGTGACAGAGGGAGACTGTCTCAAAAAAAAAAAAAAAAAAAAAAAAAAGTTTTCCTTACTTGAAACAAGTACAGTACTTTTAAAAAAATAATCACATATTTGTTTCAAATCAATTCATCGGCTTTTCCAAATATTGATATAATTATACTCTTTTCTCCAAAATATACAGGCAATCAAAATGCTGGAAAGGACTATCTGGGAATGTTAGAAATTCAATAACATGTAAACTGACCCTTAAGCACTATTTCCAATTGCTGAAACATAAATGTAAATTGCTAGTACTTTCCAATAGAATTTTTACCAAAGATAGAATTGATCTGTATTTGCACTGTCCAGTACAGTAGCCACTACTGGTTATTGAATACTTGAAATGTAGACAGTGCAACTATGTACTAAAATTTTAATTTTATTTAATTTTAGTTCATTTACATTTATATGGCTACATTGTGGCTGTTGGCTACAATATTGGATGGTGCATATCAGTCACCCCAGGATCTTATTAAAATGAAGATTCTAATTCAGTGGGTCTGCATTAGGGCCTCAGAGGCAGCATTCCTACTAAGTACCCACCTGGCGATGACAATGCTGTGGGCGTATGGACTATACTCCCAGTGGCAAGAGCTTCAGTCAAGTGCAGTTAATCACCAATGACACTTTGCCGCTTTGGAACCATGTCACTCCCTTCCTGATTCTCAAAGGTGTTTCTTCTGTTTTCAGGTGAACTTTATCAGAGTATCGATTTTAAGCTTTAGAATATGTTCCTGAAATGCCTTCTTCTGCTGGTTCATGTTTACTTTATTAACCATTATAGACTTCTGGAGTAGTTTGAGGTGGCAGCATATTACACTCTTCTAGGGATCTTTCTCTGCTCATTTAAATCAATCTGGAACTGGGCTTCAGTATTTTTCGGAAGCTTCCCAGGCGATTCTAACACATAGCCCAGTTTGTAAATTTCAAATTAGTGTATGTTTTATAGTCAAGAGCTCAAAACCTTAATAACCAAAGTAATGTTAACACAGAGCATTGTTAATAAATTTATTGACATCCTGAATATTGACCTAGATTGGTCCACATTCCCCACTTTGACTCTTTTGAATCTAATCTGCTGTTTGCTTACACTGTGTGGACTGTTTTAAAATGCACTGGCCCCACCCTCTCAACAGCCCCACCAGTACTCCTACCTCATCACCAAGTGGAAAAAGTACAGAGGGTACCAAGACTTTAATATTAAGAGATTTTAGATCTCTAGCTTATTTTTGCTCTAGGGAAAAAGCACCAAAATCATAAGGTTTTCTATTTAAGCATAGGTTGAGCATCCCTAATCAGAAAATCTGAAATCTGAAATGCTCCAAAATCTGAAACTTTGGAGTACCAACATGACACTCAAAGAAAAATCTCACTGGAGCATTTCAGATTCTGGATTTTCAGGTTAGAGATGCTCAACCAGTTAGTATAATACAAACATTTCAAAAAAAAAAAATCCAAGATCCAAAACACTTCTGGTCTCAAGCAGCTCGGATAAGGGATGCTCAACCTGTACTTTCTGAACAGGTAACTCTGGAGTTTTGCTTTTTGGCAGATGTCATCATCTTACCTAAACCAATGCATTGCCTTCTCTTCATCCTTCACTACACCAGCTCCTAGGTAAACAAAAGATATTATATTTTTTAAAACGGACTCAGTTAACTGCTGAATGCTAAGACTTAAAAGTCTACAGATATATTGGGTTGGTGCAAAGTTAATTGCGGTTTTTGCCATTACTTTTAGAACTCTAACCAGCAAACCTCTCCCCACCTCTTTTCCTCCAGTAGAATAGCACCAGAGACACAAAATTACCTTACCTTTCAGGTATCTTTACCCAAAATGAGCATAAAAATGTGCCACATGGAAATGAAAGCTCTGGTAATACAGCCACATATAAAGGAGAGAGATCATGGCTCCCACTGTGGCCAGGAGCTGCAAAAAAGAAAAAGGAGACAGGAGGAAAAGCATGAGAATCTACTACTTCAGCTATGGTTCAGATATGAAAGAAATGAGTGTACTGTATGAGAAAAGCATTTCAGGATGAATTTCACATGATTTAAAGAGGAAGTATATTCTTCAATGGCCTCTGTTGGGCAAAACATCTTTATTGTCACTAGTCTTTTATTTTAAGACAGTCTTATATTACTTTTTCTAGGTGATACAAGGTAACTGGATTGCATAATTAAGTGAATTGGATGCTAACCAATAGAATCTTGGCAGTTTATAAAAGAAAAACAATTGAGGCAGAAACAAAAGCAGAAGTGAAAAAAAGAATGTATGTGTTTGTTGTTTGGGCGGGGACACGTTGAGGGGCTGAGATTTGGAGCAGAGGAAGATTCCTGTCCTGCTCTGTCGCAGTCTGAAGAAGCCACAATCCTGGCCCATTTTCCCAATATCTCCAGCTGCTTCTAAAGAACTGACAGACCCTCAGACTGCACTTACAGCTTCCTTCCTAAAAAGGCCTTGACAAGCTTGTGGGTCCACAGAAGACGAAGGAAGATGAGATCTCACAGCCCAAACCATAGCCTAAGCTGACAATATGAGGATTCTTCCTGAAAGAACCATGGCCTTAGCAGGAGCTTTGTCATCGTCCTTCTTAGCAGTTTGAGCATGCTATCTACTTCTCTTCAGGAAGCCCTCTTTTCCCATCATGAGAAGCTTGTACCTCAATGGATTGATGCCCAAAACAAGATCACATTGTCCAACCTAATCAGCATGGCCATTAGCATTTCCAGAGACTTGGCAGTCACCCTCTGAGATGTCAACTCATACAGCTATCCATGGCTGACAGGGAAATAAATTCTGTGGGGCAACTATGAAACACAGCAAGACTGCAAACTGCACTAGCACCATGGAAAGCTCAGTAGGCCCTAACCCATCACCTGGGCATGCTTGGTTGGCTTCTAAGGAGGAGCTTGTAATCTGGAAAAAAATACAGTGGGAGCTGACCATTTTCCCTTTCAGGTGTGATGTATTTCTAAAAGAAGAAAGGAATGCTGCGTCTACCCCAAAAACCCAGGTCTCTAGTGCTGGCATGAAGGGTACAGACCTATTATTGACTCCAAGACCAAACTTGAACTTGAAAATTGGTGATTATTGGTGGTTATACATAATCATATATGACAAAGCCTGTATGACAGTCTTCGTGTTTATGTGTATATATATTAAATACTAATAGTATTCTTTGTATATTGTTGAATTTTTTTTGTTTTTTGGTGTATGTTTGGTAGGACTGTTCTAATTTTTTTTCCTCCTCTACAGTAATCTCTGGATTCTGTTTCATGAATACACTACAGCCTTTTAGAATTTTTACCAAAGATAGAATTGATCTGTATTTGCACTGTCCAGTACAGTAGCCACTACTGGTTATTGAATACTTCAAATGTAGACAGTGCAACTATGTACTAAAATTTTAATTTTATTTAATTTTAGTTCATTTACATTTATATGGCCACATTGTGGTTGTTGGCTACAATATTGGATGGTGCATACCAGTCACCCCAGGATCTTATTAAAATGAAGATTCTAATTCAGAAGTAATTCTGTATGTTACAGGCTTTCATAGCAAATGGATACCTGCTTTTAAGACTCCTCAAATCTTTTCTGAAATTATTTAATTTATTCAGTATTTGTTTTGAATGTGTTTAACACTGTTCTGATCACTGTAGATAAAATAGTGAGTCAAACAAGCAAAATGTCCTGCTCTATTATAGCTAATATTATAATGAGGATAGAGAAGTGAGGAAACAGACAACTAGTAAAACACATGAGATATTGCATACAATAAATGCCATAGAAAAGCATAAAGACTAGAAAGACATTAGAGAATATCTGTGTTTCTCTCCCTCACACACACAGCTGGGGGAAGCAAGCTACCATGTTGTAAATAGCCTTATGGATGGGGCCACATGATAAAGAACTGATGTCTCCAGCCAACAATCAGCAGGGCACTGGAGCCTGACAACAGCAAAGTGAGCTTGAAATCAGAACCTCCCTCAGTCAGGCCTTTCAGTGACTACAGCCCCAGCTGATAAATTGATTGCAGCCATACAAGAGAGCCTGGGGCCAGATGCCTGACCCACAGAAACCGTGAGATAATAAATGTATGTTTTAGGCAACTAAGTTTCGAGTACTTTGTTACATAGCAACAAATAATGAACACAGGGCCTGTTGGCCATTTAAAGCACTTTGACTTTTACCCAGAGTAAAACAGAAAGGCACTGAAGGGTTTTAAGAGAGAAGTGATGTGATCTGGCATTTTTTAACAGAATTATTCTGGCCTCTGTGAAAATAGAGTGAAGGGAGGCAAGGGCAGACACCGAAATAACAGTTAGGGAGCTATCGTGAAAATGCAAGCAATACTGAAGATATGATGGGCTCATGATCCATGGTGGGAATGGAGGCAATAGCAAAGCAATTCTGAAAACACTCATATTAGATCTAAGAGCAACTGCTGTTTGGATGTGAGTGTGATAGAGATGGGAGAGCGTATACCTTTACTTTCTTCATTTGGGAGGCTTTCTTCATTTTCAATTTTTTTTGAAATTCTAATTTATTCTTTCAATTGGTGAATATTTATTAAAAGTCTACTATGCTGCTATGTCCCCTCCAAACAGGTTGAAGCTTAACCCTCAATGCAACAGTATTAAGAGATGTGGACTTTGGGAAGTGATTAAGTCATGAAGGTCCTGCCCTTCTAAATGGCATTAGAACCATTATTAAAAAGGGCTCTAGGTTGAAGAGAGTCTTGCCTTTCTACCTTCTGCCATGTGATGACATGGCAACAAAGTGCCATCTTGGAAGCAGGGAACAGGTCTTACCATGCACCAATGCCAGTACCTTGATCTTGGACATTTTAGCCTCCAGAACTGTCGGAAATAAATTTCTGTTGCTTATAAATTGTTCAGTCTATGGTATTTTGTTGTAGCAGCACAAACAGATTAAGACATGTGCCTGTTATATAGTCTGTATGCTTTTAAGACAGTCCAATCTTTAGTTTCAAAGATTATTTTTTCTAACTTTAGTGGGAAGCCATTGGCACACTTTTAGCAGAGAAGAGACATATGATTTATGTTTTAGAAAATCTCTCTAGTTTTATATAGGGAATTAGCCATATGGGAGCAAGTGAAGAAGCAGGGAGACCAATTAGAAGACGACTGCAGTTGGGCGCAGTGGCACATGTTTGTAATCCCAGCTATTCTGGAGTCTAAGGAGGAAAGATGGTGGGAACTCAGAAGTTCAAGTCCAGTCTGGGCAACATAGCAAGACCCTACGTCTTGAAGGAAGGAAGGAAGAAAGGAAGAAAGGGAGGAAGCAAAAAAGGAAAAAAAGAAGGAAGGAAAGAAGGCAGAGAGAAGAAAGGAAAGAGTTGAAGACATTGAAAATGTATTTCTTAATATCTGAGAAGGAATTTTCAACACGTAAATGAAGCAGACTAAGAAGAATCTTGACTGGGCACTGTGGCATGCCTGTATTCCCAGCATTTTGGGAGGCCGAGGCGGGAAGATCACTTGAGGCCAGGAATTTGAGACCAGCCTGAGCAACATAGTGACACCCCATCTACATAAAATAAAAAACATTAGCTGGGCAGGGTGGCACAGGCCTGTAGTCTCAGCTACTAGGCATCTGAGGCAGGAGGATAGCTTGAGCCCAGGAGTTCAAGACTGCAGTGAGCCACACTGCACTCCAGCCTGGGCAACAGAGTAAGACCCTGTCTCTAAAAATAAAAATACATAATAAATAAAAAGAACCCCAAGGTATAGGATTAGAATTAAAAGTATCAGCATCAAGTCAGGTATAAAATACACACACATACATAAACACATACATAAATAAAAATAGTTACAATCATATGCTTGCATGCATACATATGTACATGTATATATACATGTATACATTTCCTAGCTCTTTCTACTGAAAACTCCCAATGTAATGACACCTTGGTAATGATGAACATGAGCTCCCAGATCATTGTTTCATTCTTTTAATAAATGGTATCCTTCATTAAAAGAAATCAAGGGTAGGCTGGGCATGGTGGCTCACGCCAGTAATCTCAGCACTTTGGGAGGCCAAGGCAGGTGGATCACTTCAGGTCAGGAGTTCGAGACCAGTCTAGCCAACATGGTGAAATCCTGTCTCTACTAAAAACACAAAAAGTACCCGGGTGTGGTAGCACATGCCTGTAACCCCAGCTACTCAGGAGGCTGAGGCAGGAGAATCACTTGAACCCAAGAGGCAGAGGTTGCAGTGAATGGAGATCGTGCCACTGCACTCCAGCCTGGGTGACAGAGCAAGACTCTATCTCAAAAATAAATAAATAAATACATAAATACATAAATAAATAAATAAATAAATAGTTCTTTAAGAAATAGCTAACCCCAGGGGACCCAGATCATTGTTTCATTCCTTTAATAAATATTATCCTTTATTAAAATAAATCAAGGGTCCTTTAAGAAATGGCTAGTTCATTTAATGGAATGAAAAAAGGTAACTGGAGCATTTTGTTATCTCTAAAAAACATATACAATGAGCGATGGAGATATGTCAAAAGGATACAGAAGCCTACTTAACAGGGCTAAAACTGGTCAAATGTGGGATGATATCCATATCACGATAAATAATATTATCAAATGAAAACTCAGTAACTAAAACTGGAATCCATGAATCCATACTAACATAAATAATAAAGAAATGTGAGAAGAGAAATTTATTTGTTATAGTAGAATGCCAACTAATAATTGTAGAAAGAAGCAAATAAGGAAGCAGCATAATAACCCTCATTATGATGGTTGACTCAGGTGGAAATTGTCAATGAACACTAATACTGATGTGGGAAACTTGATGAGAAACAGGATATTAGTGTAAAATCTTAGACGTCTTGCCTTCAAATGTTCATTGGTCTTAGAGAAAAATTGAGCCTTTAGAAATCTAGTAAATACTAACATAAATATGTGCCCAAGATCAAGCAGCAGAACAGATCAACATTGTGTGGTGCCTGCTGACATGAGGCACCAGGAAGAGCACAGCATCATTTCTGTGATATTCCTGCCACAAATGCATGACTTGTGTCTGGTCATGAGGAAACATCAGACAGACCCGTGTTTAGGGTTGTCCCATAGAATAAAAGGAATCCTTTCTTTAAAACCCAGGGACTTGAGAGAGAGTGAAACACTAAAATGTTCCAAATTGAAAGAATCTAAAGAGGCATGGCCACTAAATGTAATGCAATTTCCTGGATAGGATACTGGACCAAAAAGAGGAAGAAAACATTGTTGGGACAGTTGGCAAAATATGATCAAAGTTTGTGGATTCAATGGTGGTGTTCTATCAATGTCGATTTTCTTATTGGTAGCCAAGTATATTGCTACTATTATAGCAGAGTGTCCCAGTTTAGGGCATGTATATACTGAAGTATTTAGGGAGTAGAGGGACATCAGATAGGGGGAGAGAGAGAGAATCAATAAATATATATACATAGTAAAACGTTAAGTAATCATCCAAATAAAAAGGATTGCTTTGTTCAGGCCAGGCAAGGTGACTCACACCTGGAATCCCAGCACTATGGGAAGCTAAGCTAGGAATATTGCTGGAGGCCAGAAGTTTGAGAGCAACCTTAGCAACAAAGTAAGACTCCATCTCTATAAAACATTAAAAATTTGGCTGGGCATGATGGCACCAATTACTTGAGAGGATGAGAGAGGAGGATAGCTTGAGCTCAGGAGGTCAAGGTTTCAGGGACCCATGATCACTCCGTTTCACTTCAGCCTGGGTGACAGAGCAAGACCCTGTCTGGAAATAAAAAATAATTTTGTTCTATTCTGGCAACATTTCTATAGGTTTGAAACTAGTTTAATTTTTTACTTTAAAAAGCAAATTGCAGTTCTTTAAATACATATATATATACTTATATATATATATATTATTGGTTTATAAAATCCACCTGCTAATTTCTTCTGTTCCTAAAGTTATAATTCATCTTGGCATATTATATATATATATATATAGAGAGAGAGAGAGAGAGAGAGAGACAGAGAGAGAGAGACCAATCGATAAAGAACAGCTAGGCAATATTTCACAATCGGCATACCCAAATGGCAATACTGATAAAGAAATAAACATTGCATAGTTTTGTCACTGTCGTCTATAATTTTATACCATCACCTCAAAGTGGTGGGTCTGAACCTTTCTCCAAAATAAAGTTATGGCCATTTTTCATTATTTTTTCTAATTTTAAAAAGCCTCAAAAAAAGTGGAAATAAGATATTTTTTAAAGCCTCTATTTTTTTCCTTATAAACAATAAAGGTTACTTTTTTATATTTTCCCATCATTGTTTGACCCTTTGGCGTCTTTACACATGATCTTTTATCTAGGTTCATTGGCCGACGTCTTGTGAAAATATCAATCTTTTAAGAAATTGCTTTATCTTCTTTCTCTTTTTGATTGTTTACTTCTTAAAATAACTTATATAGCTTGTGGTATAGGAGGTAGATACTAAACAAACAATAAAATATGCAAGTAAAATTACAACTGAGATAAGTGCTAGGATCAAACCATAGGGAGGTTCATGTCTTCATATCTTTGTATCAAAGAGCAAGGGTTAGCTTTCGGTAAGGTGAGGCTGAAGAGGGAGATAGAGGACAAATTATGAAAAGACTTGACTAAATGCCATGCTAAAGATTTTGATCTTCATATTCAGAGCAAATGGAAGTCTCTGGAAGGTTAATGTATGAAGGATAGAGAGGAAAGAAAAACATAATAATTTTGAGTTTCAAAACTATTCTGACCACAGTATAGAGTTGCAGTCTCTAATGTGGAGTATACAAGATGTTCCACTGGACAAGGAAAAAATGTTCGAACTTCTACAAACATATATTAAAAACTTAAGCTTCATTAATATTTATCCTAGGGATTCACTTAGTCAGTATGACAGGTGTCATGACTCATTTAGGGCAGGTGAGGTAATATTAGGAAAGATGAGCATTCCACAGTGTTGACTTTCACATATTGGCTGTGCCTCTGTTTATGTATGCCAGGTTAAGTAGATTTATGGATATATTGCTAGTTTAACTGAAATAATCTTCATAAAATAGACATACTCTTAAAAAGACTGCTGTAAAAAAAAAAAAAAAAAAAAAAAAAAAACCATGTGATGAAGTAATATTAACATTGTAAGGCGTGGCAATCAATAAACTTCCCTGGGTTTCTGATTTGCATGACTCCAGTCACCAGAATAAGAGAACTAGGTCTAGGCATATTACATTAAAGACAGTGCAGGGGCCCATGACTTTGATTTGGATCATATGGGGCTCAGAGAAAAACTGTAAAGCAGCCTGTTGGGTGTGAGTGTCTGGAATTTACAGATGTCTATACCAAACATTGAGTTGTCTAAGTAAAGGTGGTAATTTAGGATGTTAGGCTTTAATGAAATCTTAACTTTAAATATCAAAATTTCAATTTTTGAAAGCCTCAAATCTCTCTTGATCTGTCTTTCTTTATTGTCTATAATTAGAATTCTATATTTACTTTGATATTTTTAAAGTTTTTCTAAAGTTAAGGGCAAATGTTTTCAATCTTAGAAGTTTTTTTTAACTTTTTAAAAATAAGTAAATGTATTAATGCCATTTTATATGGGTGTTGTTTAAAAGAGGCATTGAAATCAGCTCTTTCACTTTTTAAAGTATGAAACTTTCAAACATACAGAAAATGAATTAGATAGCTATGGACCCACCAGCCACATTTAACAGGTTTGTATTTTGACATATTTGCTTCAGATTTTTTCTTAAAGAAATAAAGCATTACAGAAATAGAAACATATCTACCCTCATCTCTTCCCTCCTGTCTTCCCAGGGGTAACTACTAAACCTGTATTAGAGGTTTGACATTCTAATGCATGTTTTTAAGGAAGAATGGGCTTAAGTTTTAGCTATATCAATATGGATAAATCTTTAAAATAAATGTTACGGTTAAAAAATGAAGTTGAATGATATTTTAGTAGTTCACGTGTTTAAATAAGAATAATAGTTAACCACAATAGCACTACCAAGGTTAACCAAAACATCACATTTCTTTATTCTTGGTTGGAATTTGTCAACCAGTATTGTATACGTATGTATCAACAATGAACAGAAGCCAGAGATTGTTTTTAAATTTGTAGTTTGCTTGGTAGAAGTCTATTAAAACATAAAATTCATTAACAGTAAAATTTGTAAAGGATGCAAAGAGGTAGGTGTGGTGGCTCACACCTGTAATTCCAGCACTTTGAGAGGCTGAGTCAGCAGGATCACTTGAGCCCAGAAGTTGGAGACTAGTCTGGGCAACATAGCAAGATCCTATCTCTACAAAAAAATATTAAAATTATCTGGTAATGGTGCATGCCTGTAGTTCTAGCTACTCAGGAGGCTGAGGTAGGAGGACCACTTGAGTCTAGAAGGTTGAGGCTGCAGTGAGCCATGGTCATGCGACTGCACTCCACCCTAGGTGACAAGAGCAAGACTCTGTATTAAAAAAAAAAAAAATCATATGCGATCCTAAGTGAAGTGATGAAAACACTGGGACAATTTCTGGTTTAGAACATATGCCTGGCTACACAAAATTTGAGTCCCTGATCATGGTCAGTTAAATCTCTAAACTTGAGGACATAATTTGCGCTAAACTCTGGTTACAGAGATACACATATGACCTAAACCTTGCTTTCTAGCATTTCAAAGTTGTAGAGCAGAGATATAAACAAGTTGTGAAACAGCATGATAAGTATTTTTTTGGTACAAGTGCGGAATGTATAAAGTTCCAAGGGAGTGGGGGTAGTATCTACCTGATTCTGCGTTGTGGATTCTTTCAGGTTTTGCCACCAATACAACGAACATTTTTGGTCTAGAGAGCAGTTAACACATAATATTGCAATGCTCTTTTTCAACTGGTTTTTGAGGCACAGAGAAAAGCTCTGTCTTGAACATAGAGCACTGCTGTCCTTCTAAGTAGATCTTCAGGCCGGATGCGGTGGCTCACACCTGTAATCCCAGCACTTTGGGAGGCTGAGGCAGGTGGATCACCTAAGGTCAGGAGTTCGAGACCAGCCTAACCAACATGGTGAAACCCCATCTCTACTAAAAATTTAAAAATTAGCCAAGAATGGTGGTGAGCACCTGTAATCCTAGCTACCTGGGAGGCTGAGGCAGGAGAATCACTTGAACTCAGGAGGCGGAGGTTGCAGTAAGCCAAGATCATACTACTGCACTCCAGCCTGGGCAACAAGAGCAAAACTCCCTCTCAAAAGAAGAAAAAAAACAAAGTAGAGCTTTGACATAAGTAACTCCAGTTTCACGTCATAAATCAGCAAATAGATGAGCGCTCAGGTTTTGTGTATGGGAAGAAAATAATTTTTATATAAAAATGAAACAAATTATGAATGACCACTAAGGTCTCTTGTTCTTTATGTCTAAGATATATTTTATTTTACTTAATTATACATCAATTTTGTTCTCAATTATTAGTCTCAAATTACAAACTTCGATATACACAGTTCATTATATGTCAAATTAAACATCTGAAAACCTTAGTTCTCAATCACAGAAGCCCCTATTTGGGTATATCAGGGCACCAGAGAGTCTGGTGAACGTTTTGACTGAGTTCCAAACATTACAATTACATTAGCAAAGTGCTTACCCCTTGTCTCCTCTGTATCCCAATGCCTTGACCTATATCCCATTCCTAAAGGCCTCATTCTAAATTCACTCTTATTGTCACCTAGGAAGCGGTAGGCCAAATGAAAGAGAAGGATAGAGGAGATGGGAAAAGAGAGTTGGCTAAGGGAGGAAATGAAGGAAGAAAGAAGAGAAGAAGAAAAGGAAAAGGATTTGAGTTAGAATGCCAACTCTGTCCTTATTTGTTTTTTTAATTAAAAAACATTTTGATATGTAATATTTGTACATATTTATAGGACTCATGTGATTTGTAAAAAAAATGTTAAGGGTACAAGTGATATTTTGAAACATGCATACAATGTGTATTGTTATTTAATCTCTGGGGGTCAGTTTTCTCATCTGTAAAATGGGGGTAAAAATACTTCCCCATTCAGGTTTGTAAGAGTGAATAGACTATAAATAAATTATTTAGTTGAGCGCCTCACCACATTGTAGGCCCTTCAAAATAACTATTATTTATTGAGATTTTAATCTTTAAGCAGCCCAGAAGCATTAGTAGGCAAAAAAATAATAATAATAATAAAAATAAGGAAAGTCTTTGGATGAAAGAAATTCATACTTAAAGATGGAATTGTTAATATGTGTCATACAGCAAATGGACTTGAATTCCTCTGCTTCTACCATTTACTGGTTGTGTGACTTTGGGCAGGTTGCTTAACCTCTGAGCTTCCTCTACCTCATTCTTCAAATGGGAATGATAATGTTAACAAGTTTATAGTATAAGATTTGAAAATTAAATGAGATAGTGTGCACAAAGCACGCAGCACAGGGCCTGCCACACAGTGAGGGCTCACATTAACTGCTCCACTTTGCAGTCTGGGCACACCACTCTGCACCTCAGAAACTCCAAAAATCTGTTCAACACCGAGTTTGCTTTTCACAATTTTTTTTTTTTTTTGAGACAGAGTCCTGCTCTGTCACCCAGGCTGGAGTGCAGTGGGTGCAATCTCGGCTCACTGCAACCTCTGCCTCCCAGGTTCAAGCAATTCTCCTGCCTCAGCCTCCTGAGTTGCTGGGATCATAGGCACGTGCCATCATGACCGGCTAATTTTTTTTTTTTTTTGTATTTGTAGTACAGACAGGGTTTCACTGTGTTAGCCAGGATGGTCTTGATCTCCTGACCTCGTGATCTACCTGCCTCAGCCTCACAAAGTGCTGGGAGTACAGGCGTAAGCCCCCGTACCTTTTGTAATCTTGAACAAATTGCTGTGTTCCTGGGCCTCTCTTTTCTTATCTAAACATTTTTAGAAAAAAGTGGAAAAGTAAGATAGATGACCCATAAAGCCACTACAGGGATTAAGAAAATATATGCAAAATCACACATATCATAAAGCCTTTTACAAATGTATGGTGGCATTCGATCATGCCAAGTATTCATTTCTTGAACCCTCTCGTCTCTTAATATATGTGAGATATTCTTCTCTTTCTAGCCC
Source organism: Piliocolobus tephrosceles (assembly GCF_002776525.5). Classification (NCBI taxonomy): domain Eukaryota; kingdom Metazoa; phylum Chordata; class Mammalia; order Primates; family Cercopithecidae; genus Piliocolobus; species Piliocolobus tephrosceles. The sequence goes on along the minus strand of NC_045436.1, from coordinate 79,717,638 downwards.
TTAAATCTCCATATTCCCTTAGGTTTCTTCATCAAACTTTCTCTGACCTTGTTGAGTTGACACACTTTCCTCCTGTGCTCTCAATTCACATGGCTCCAGACAGTACCATATGTGAATGACACCCAAGAATCTATTTCCAGGGCTTCTGTCCCTTCTGAGCTCCTGATTCAAATCCCCACTTGCACATCCCTCGTAAAATTAAACTTTTCCAAAATTAAATTCACTATCTTCTGCCTTAGAACTCACCCCTTTTTCACTCCCTCTAATTCAATGAAACCCAAGTCCTATCTAATTAAACTTCTAGTGTTTCAAAATTCACTTTCCTCCTTCTTGTCACAGACCCGATTCAGATCACCACCATCTCACCTGAATTATTCTTTGGTGTTTTAGTTCATCTCCAGGACTGTCCTGAGCCCTCCAATCCCTTCTATAGACCACAGCCATGTGAATGAACTGTCCCCAAGCCAGGGTTAGATAAGCTTCCTTTTCTTCAGTAACAACATGTGTACTCACCCCCATTGCAGTAGCAATGATACTCTCACCTATCCACATACACATACATCCACATGTGTAAGTTCCACAAAGGAAAAGACATTTTGGTTATTTTCATTTATTTTTGTGTAACAACTGCCCAGCTAACTGCTTCATACACTGTAGTTCTTTCAATGTTTGAATGAATAAAGGGAATGAGTTTGAGTGGAGCAGAACTTGAACTCAATTTACTGAATTTACTGATTATCTCTAGTTTGTCCTAGCTTCAACTTATCAGGAAAAGCCAGTGTAGGACACTCAAATATTTATTGAGGAATATAAAAACATAAGATACATTGATAATTGACAAAACTGAAATAGCTGAAACATATTTTTTAAAAACACTAAAAATAACCAGAAATAACAATTTTGAATTTGCCTTTGCACTGCCACAATGGCTTTTACTGATCAAGTTAACAATTAGGTTCACAAGCCACATGAGAGACCGAGAACAGGACAACAAAAAGGTCAAACAGAATTATGGCATTTTTTTCCAGGATATCTGACTTCCAAATAATGAGAGTCTCATAAAGAAATCAGAAAAAATAAAGAAGAAGAAGAAGGTATTCAACTAATGATTCAAGAGTATTTTCCAGAACTAAAAAACACGAGTTTCCAAACTGAAAGATGTCACCGTGATACAAGGTGTCTAGCACATTGGGAAGAAAAACAGTCCTATAAATGCATATGACTGAGAAACTTCAGAACATCACATATAGAAAAGAAGATGCTAAAAGCTCCTGGAGAGGTGGAGAGGAGAAAGCAGTTCACATACCAACAAGCATGAATCTGAAGGCACCAGATGTCTCAGTACCAAAACTGGTACCTACAACATAGTAGAACAATCCCTTCAAATTTTAAGAATGAAGTATTGCAAACCTAGAATTCTACACCCAGTCTAACTATAAATTAAGTGCGATGGTAGAATCAGGACATTTTCAGATGGGCAAGGTCTCAAAGTTCACCTCTCAGGCAGTCTCTCAGGAAGCTACTGGAAAATATGCCCCACCCAAAACAGGAGAGTAAGTCAATAAAGAGGAAGTCTTGGGATCCAGGAACAAGGATCTCAGACAGAAGGAAGGTGAAGGAAATGTCCCAGATGATGTGACAGGAAATCCCAGGAAGACAGCTGAGGGGCAGATGGGGAAGACAAGTAGCTCAGATAGGAGCATCAGGGTGGAAAGTGTATCTTCAAGACAACAGGGAAACTGAGATTTCCTGAAGCATTAGACTGTATTAAGAGGAAGTCAACACTTTGTGAAGCAACACAGGATGACCCTGGTAGCCATGAGCACACAGAAAACAAAGCAAAATTTTTTAAAAAGGTACAATTATAAGTACCCAGAAGACAAAGTTGTAAAAGAAAATAATGACAATCCCGATATACTACATTCATCAGTTATGAATGATATCTAATTGGTCATAATGAAAACTGAACATTGGCTTAGCCAAATAAAGCTGTAGCTATACTGAGAAGAGAAGTAGAAGATAACTGTGATTGAGGGGGTAGGAGGGCAGGGGTTAGAAATAACAAATAAACCATAGGATAATAAAAAATTGAAAAAATAGCATTAAATGAGTGTTCTCAGATGTACAGCAGTAGACGCCAGGAAAAAGAGCTGAGAGAATTAAAAATGGTTTTCTCTGAGGAGCAATAATGAGGGGAAGGAACAGAAGAATGATGTTTTTAAATTATTAGCCTTGTGACTTTTTAAGCTATGTATGTACATAGCTTTGAAAATAAAAATTTACTTTAAAGAGTAGAAAAATTGCTTTATATTCAAAAATTCAAATATAATGTATAAACAATGACAAATAACATCTCAGATGGTTGGCCTAGGAAAACAAGTATTGAACATGTTTACATCTATGTGATTTCCTGCCGGCACATACTAAAGGTAATAATTCACAGCTAGCAATACTATTAGCACACTTTCCGAGATGTGACATTTCCACCTTCAGTACTATCATTGTATACTATAACTATTTGTTCTGCCAAAATTAAAAGGAGCTTTCAGCTGCAGAGTCCTATTTGGCACCTAGTAATCCACCTCTTGATCTGATACCTGAAAAAAATTTCGATGTAAGCAGGGAATGAAAATTCATTGCCATCATGGTATGTTTGTCACAACTGTTTCAATTTACTCCCACACTTATAGCAATGAGAACTAACATAGCACTAGCATTTAGTTAACTGCTGTAAATGCCAAAACAAAACAAAACAAAATTTTGACACTGTAAGAGCCATAAATATTTTCATGAGGTCTTTCTGCTGTACTGTAAATAGTTGCAAATTATAGATGTTTTGGAGAGATCATCAGTTTTAAAGCTCTTAGAACTCAAAAGACCTACTGCTGTTATTAATAATTGATATTTCACATGACTAGTTAAATAGCCGTATAAATTTATCAGCATTGCACAGGAGGGAGATGTGTGTCTTCTCCTTTTTTAATCAGTGTGTTTTCAGGTGGCCAGTGATAATTCACCCAAAGCAGATAGGAAACCTTGGATATAACAACAAAAACCAAAGAGCAATCTGTTTCCTTTCACAATTCAGGGCTACCCATATTATTCAACCTATAAAAGGAAATCACACCCATTTTACATTTTTATTTGCATGCAGCTATAATTACCAGGCAATGAACTAATGAAATAGGGCCTATTAAGAAAGGACAGCTTCCAAGAAATCAGCTATTTATCTTGTTGCTAGACAAAAGAACTCTCTTCTAAGGAGGAATCCTGAACCATTAATGATATATCCAGTAAGTTCTCAGTTTTCTGGACTGATAAATGGAAGTTGTTTTCAGATCTGAACCAAAGACTAGAATTCCATTGTGTTGTTTTTAAGTCAATGGAAATCTAAACCTCTTAAGTTTCAACTGAGGGACTAAAGGGGATTAAAATCTTTCATGTTGTATCTCTGAAAAAATATTCAAGATATTGCTAATAGTGGTTGCCTCTAGGAGGAGGATTGGGTGGGTGAAGGTTAGGATAGAGGGATTTCTGATTACTACCTAACTTTTCAATTTTGTACCACATGCATATATTACTATAATTTTTTTTTTTTTTTTTTTTTTTTTAACAAACGCTATATAGGGCCAGGCATGGTGGTTCATGCCTATAATTCCAGTACTTCGGAAGGCTAAGGCAGAAGGATCTCTTGAGCACAGGAGTTTGAGACCAGCCTAAGTAACAAAGCAAGACCTCATCTCTACAAAAACTAGAGAAAATTAGCTGGGTGTAGTGGCATGCATGTATAGTCCCAGCTACTTGGGAGGTTGAGGAGGGAGGATTGCTTGAGCCCAGGAAGTCAAGGATGCAGTGAGCCGTGATCGTGTCACTGTACTCCAGCCTGGGCAACAGAGTGAGAGCTTGTCTCAAAAAAAAAAAAAAAAAAAAAAGCTATATGTGAAGATTTATCTATAGTCTTACCATCTTCATATACTTACTCTCACTCAGACATCACTGTTGTCTGTTAGCACAACAATTACAGTAGTTTAGTAGTTTCTGTTCAAGAATATTCTGTAGAAACTGAGGTTCTACATTTATATATTCCCTGGCTTTTTATTGCTGTTGTTTTTATGAGCTTTTCTCTAACTTCGTGAGTGTGAGTGTGTGTGTGTGTGTGAGTGTGTGTGTGTATACAGCTGGGAGCTGAATGTTTATGCTCCTTAAAAATCCTTCTAGTTTTATTTATTTGAGAGACACCAAGGAAAGGCAATGCCCATTAGCCGTCAAGTAAGAGAAAAGGAATGCAGATAGAGTAGTAGTGTACTTAAATGGAGCTGTGGAGAATAATATAAATCAAAACTGTCATTCTTGAGAGCCTAAAGTTGTACTTCTAGCTGCCAAAGATGTCTAAAATAAGAATTAATCTGCACATTTGTATCTATTGATAAATACATTGTTTTTATTTGGCCATCACAAAATTGCTAGCATTCCCTTCTTTCACCACTTCTGTAACTCCTACAGCTTTTATTTACCTGTATTTAAATAATCCACTCTCTAATATCGTAGGGTAAGAGTATGTTAAAACATGAGTGAGCTGTTTGAGAACTCTACTAACACTATAACATGATTTTTATTCCTTTTATTCAGCATTTCAATTTTTAAAATGCTTTTTATTTTCAATATCAAACTTAAGCTAATTTTTAAAAAGAAACATTAACTGAAATTGATAATAATCCTTCAATTTTTCAGCCAAATTTATAAAAATCAGACTATGTTTATGTGATTTCTAGCAACGGGCTAAAAAACTGGAAAATGTAAAGCTAGCTATCTGGTGTCAAGTAATTATTTTTACTGAATTTTGATGAGTTATTTACCTCTTGGGTTAATGTGTATTTTAAAATATATTAACTGGTTAATTCAGGAAGTCCAAATTTGTGTGTATATATAAAATTGGGAGAGTTGTTTTGTAGAGGCAGAGATTCTCAGTATTGCCCATGCTGGTCTCAAACTTCTGGCCTCAAGCAATCCTCTCACCTCAGCCTCCCAAACGTACCGGGGTTACAGAGGTTAAGAGCTTTGTGGGGTTTTTAACATGTGTGATAACCTTGAATAAATTGATCTTCAGTACATTTTCCAGGAAAGCTAAAGTACTTCATCTATAAACACTTAAATCTAGAGCAGGGGTCCCAACCCCTGGGCCATGGACTGGTACCAGTCTATGGCCTGCTAGGAACCCTGCTGTGCAGCAGGAGGTGATCAGCAGGAGGTGATCAGCAGGGCTACGGAGCATTACTACTGCCCAAGCTCCACCTCCTGTTAGATCAGCGGCAGCATTATATTCTCATAGGAGTGCGAATTCTATTGTGAACTGTGCATGCGAGGGGTCTAGGTTCACACTCTTTATGAGAATCTAATGCCTGATGATCTGTTACTGTCTCCCATCACCCCCAGATGGGACCCTCTAGTTGCAGGAAAACAAGCTCAGGGCTTCCACCAATTTTACATTATGGTGAGTTGTATAATTATTTCATTATATATTACAATGTAATAGTAATGGAAATAAAGTGCACAATAAATGTAATGTGCTTAATCATCAGTCAGTGGAAAAACTGTCCTCCATGAAACCAGTCCCTGGTGCCAAAAAAGATTGGGGACCACAGATCTAGAACTTTACGGAAAAACACAATGTGGTTGCTGTTTTTATGTAACTATGACTTCCAAGTAGTAGCATTCCTCGCTCTTGCCCAATTCTGTCTTGTGTCTTGGAATTGAACACTCACCTCCCATTTATTCCATGAATTCGAAGTGTGTGTCTTATACTTCTGGGGTAGATTTGTTCCAAGGGTGTGTATATCAGTTGTCTGGGTTCTCCCTTGCCGTTTTTGAGGCATCAAGAACAGCATCATCTTTTTCTTCCCCTGCTGGCTTCTCTGTTCTGTCTTCCACAGTAGCAGAGGACTTTTGTTTGTTATGTCTGGCTTAGTAGGGACTCTCCAGGGGTCCCTTAGTCTTCCCTTCCACTTCCCTCAATTCCTATTCCCTTTCATCCTCCCTCCAGGTCCAGAAGCTGGTTTTCCTCTTCTGATTTATGCCTGAGGCAAAGCAGCTGTCTTTTAAAGATAAGAACCAGAAAATAGAGATATCAAACAGATGTAAAGAATAATATAGGAAAAACAAGAAGTCCCTTTCCCTAAAAATAGCTTTGTCATTAGCTCTTTTTTATGCTGAACATCCAGATGTATTTCCCATTGTCCCTTTGCTTGAACAAACCAAGTCAGTCAAACTACCTCATCTGATGAGAAAGAAAACAGTGAAAAGGAAATCCTCTAGGCCAGACTGATTTAACCAAAGTAATATAACATGAAAAGTGGCTAACTTGAATCTTCTTTTTTGGTAAATGTTAAAATTATAGCATAACCACAAAGGAAGAGTTTGGGGACACAAAAAAAGAATAGGATAAAAAGACTTACTGGAAGAAAATGAACTGTGAATACCTAGTAAAATGAGAAGCAAAGAAAGCACATGCATATTATATATACATATTTAAATAAGCATGCATAAGAAAGCATGAAGCATAGTTAGATTTTATATACTACATATTCATGGGAGGATTGAGGAGGAGAAGTCAGAGTTGAATGGCTGCACTCACTGAACAGGAGAAACTCTGAGATTCCAAAGAATAAGGTAAATTGTCAGCTGCCACTGCCACCTCTATCTTTCCTCTTGGGAGCTGTGGTCCCGGAAGAGGCAGATGTAGAAGACAGCCTCTAGGATGAGAATAATGATCCCAGTAGTGCTTTGCTTCCCTGGATATTCTTCAAGGGTAAAATTGCATCACAAATGTATATGCATCAAGAACTAGTATCACTGGTTCCATCTGTAGGATGTAAATTACAATGTAGTAAAGAGAAAGGTCAATGCATACTCTGCATAGGGGTTAAGTGCATGGGTTTCAGTGTCAGACAGGCAGTGTTAAGACCCTAGGACATGTGATGTAGAACCTTGTTACACAATGTATGATCCACAAGCCAACATTGTTGGCCTTGACCTGGGAGCTGATTAAAAATGCAGAATCTCAGGATTCACCCCAGACCTACCAAGTCAGAATTTGCAAATTATCAAGACTCTTGGGTGATTCTTTTGCACATAAAGTTTGAGAAACACTGGTCTAGGGTAAGTTTCTTAATCTATTCCTGTCTTAGCTTTCTCATTTCTAAAATGAGCATACAAGTACCTACTTCCTAGAGATGTGGGGATTAAATGAGGAATACATGTAGAGAGACAGCAAATGTCCAATAACTGCTAATGAAGACAAGTCATAAAATATGGTTCAGGATTTTGAAATTGAATTCTATGCTCTGCTGCACACATAATTAAATTTAACTAAAGCTGAGTTTTAATTATAAATGCTAACTGACTTTTATGACCATTTCTCCAAATGAAATAGTCACTTAAAAATGAGTAGATTCTAAAAGGGCTGTCAATACTAATTGCTTAGCTATGCAAGTCACTTTATTTTTTGAGAAATTGATTTCCTTATCTGAGCATAAGGCAGTTCAGCTAAGATCCTTTTTAATTCTAAGTTTTGAGTTTTAGTTATTTGCTGTGAAAATTAATACTCTTTTTCACTGATTAATTTGGAAGATCACAAATTAGATATAATGATGGTATAATTCCTAACCTTTCTAATTGATGACTATTTTAACTTAGAAAGCAGAGAAAAGCACAAAAAAGGAAAGGTGACCAGAATAGGATACAAAACCTGAGAAATATCTTGTGGATCTCTGTTTTCATTTCTATAAGTATAAGGTCTCTAAGGCTGCAGTTAAATGTGTTGTTGGAGGCTCTTAAACATCACTGCATAAAAATCACCTGAGCCTCTTGCTAAAAAACACGAATTCCCGGGGCCCCATCTGTAGATATTCTGATTCATGAATGAAGCCTTGAAATTCATAACAAACAAGCCGAGAAATTATAATGTAGGCAGAACACAATTTGAGAAACACCATGCTAGGTGATTTTTTTCTCATGTCAAACATAGTTTGATTCTTGCATATTAGATCATATAATATAAACATATTTTCTACTCACTTATATATAAATATTCATAAACCTTAATGTCATATATAAGTAGAACTACTGTCATTTGGGAAATATGAATATGAGTTTCAACTTTGATAAAAGCTCTACGTTGGGCATGATAAGCATCAGGTAAGCAAATAATTTAATGTCTGTATTTCTCTTTGACTTTAACTACAAAATAAAACTGAACTAAAAACTTTAGTTCTTGAAAGGATCACATGAAATAAGTATTTCAAAAGCTCTAAAGCAACTTTAGACATATTGGTTTTGATAATATTTATTCAGTTCATAATTCTTTTCAAGTTTGTAAACTTATTGAAGGCAAGGATTGCATCTTTTAAATTTCTTTTAGTGGATAGCTATTGTTTCTGCCTGCCTGACATTTCTTCCCCCTTGTTTTGGTAACGGCATCCTTGTTTTCCTTTGGGAAACCTCTGTTCTTCCATTATCAGTTCATGTTCGGGAACTGGAGGACTGGTTCAAATCTGGGTCTATCAATGAGCATGTGATCTGCCTAGCAGATCAGAGCACTCTATTTTTCCTACCACTGAAACTGGTTCAGGAATTTGTAAGTGACACAAGCCTGGCCAATAGGAGCAAGCCCCAGAACTTCTGCTGAAACCTTTGAGAAAGAGAACCCTTTTTTAAGTTTTAATTTTTGTTTATTTATTTATTTTTTGAGACAGAGTCTTGCTCTGTCGCCCAAGCTGGAGTGCAGTGACGCGATCTCGGCTCACTGCAAGCTCTGCCTCCTGAGTTCAAGCAATTCTTCTGCCTCAGCCTCCCGAATTGCTGGGATTACAGATGCCCATCACCATACCTGGCTAATTTTTGCATTTTTAGTAGAGACCAGGTTTCACCACGTTTGCCAGGCTGACCTGAAACTCCTGACCTCGTGATCCACCCTCTTTGGCCTCCCAAAGTGCTGGGATTACAAGTGTGAGCCACCGTGCCTTTCTGAAGTAGAGAAACCAGTAGCCTAGAGTCATGTTTGCTATCACAAAAGAAAGCATAGTTGGGAATAAAGCCATTGCAAAAGAAAAGAGAAATGAGAGTGTAAAAATGGCAGATATGTCTATGACATTGTTTAGGGCCTTGAATTAATCCCATCTAGACTTTTCCAGTACAAAAGCTTTCTCTGTCTCTTTCCTACCTAGGCAATTATCATGCAGTTGGAGACTTTCAACAAATGTTGACTTACTTGTTTGCTAATGAAAAAAACAAATCCTTAATCACAGATGACAAAGCAAAGATGTTAAAATTAATCATTGCAATGTTTTGGTGATTCATTCAAAAACACATTACACGCACATGTAGATAACTGAGAGTTCTGTTATTGTTTGTTTGTTTGTTTGTTTGTTTGTTTCAGTAATCTGCGGAGCAACCAAAAACATCTTGTGTAACTAGACATTAATTTTAGGCACTATCCATAAATTACCATTCTGCTTTGCATAATTCACCAAATAATCCCCATACTGAATACCAAAAGCTGCTCAGCTTGAAGAATGAGTCAGTCTGACTGTCTGGTTCTAGCTTAAAATCTAAGAACTCAGAGCTTCTGTTCTTTTGTTCCTTATTGTTTATGAGATTTGAAAACCGGTCACTTCACTTCATATCTTGCATCTGTAAGAGCTGACTAGAATACAGGATTCACAAAGCAGGTAGATATGAGGTTTTTTTCTTTGTTCATACCAATTTTAAAAAATTAAAAGGATGGCTTCAAGTAAATAATTCTTTACTCTTTTAACATGCTGCCATCATGTGGTTGCTTTGCTCATTCACATTCAAATGTCTCAAAGTTTACATTTATAGTGACTCTTAACTCAGCAAGAGTCACTAAGCAAGGTACTAAGAGGAAGCTCCCAAAGAAAATGAAGGGAAGAGAATACATTCTTCCCATAATCCTACTGCGAGGATGGTAGAAATATATGTGTTATTTGCCAAAATGCAAGGTAGAATGTGGTAGGAACCTAAAGAGACAGAGTGCAAAGGAGACTCAGAAGGGAGAGTCAACTCTCTCAGATTTCAATCTATTTAAAAAAAAATGTAAGGCTGTAATTTTAGCAAAACTATTTCATAAAATGTGACAGTACAGTAAGCCCTTGGTTAACCCCAGCTTACACCAAAATCCATACATACTCAAGTCGGCTCCCCACCATATATGGGTTTTGTATCCTGCGAATACTATCTTTCCATTGTGTTTGGTTGAAAAAAAAATCCACCTATCAGTGAACCTGTGAAGTTCAGCCTTGTGTTGTTCAAGGGTCAACTGTATTTACATATATTATTAAATCCTTGCAACATCTCAGCAATCATCTCTGTTTTAATTCTGAAGTGCTTAAAACCAACAGAGTATATGCCAAATGTCGATGTAAATTAAAAGTGAGAGTCTTTGCTCATATTTTGGACTCATAGAGCTTTACATAGTTTACCTTATTGTTTCTGAGTCCTGAGTGGTGGATAAGGCAGGAAGATTTGAGAAGAGTTCATCAAATTTTTCTAACTTAAGAACTTTGTTTACTGAATCTTGCTTTATATGTAGGTGCTAAAAAATGTGGTTTGATTAGATGAATTCATGTAAAAATACTCAAACATTTTGAGATTTTGTATTTAATTTTTGATAATCAAAGAAAAATTTAGTAAAATGACTTGGATTAAGTTCTATTATGATATTAATTGCCAAATTGTTTTTAGATTGAGTTTTAGCACCTAGAAAGAGAGTTGAAGAAGTTGTACATTTTTAAATTATAAAAAAGAAAAAAGATTTCTAGTCCTACATACAGGACGCATAGTTACGAAATTCTGCTTAGATTTAAGCACTTACATCTTGTCTGCAAATTATTCTTTTAAAATATTACAACTTTCAATTCTGAACTAAGAGAGGTCTTCCTGGTCCTGCCCACATTTAGGATCCTATCATCTCAAACCCCTGGACCTCAGCACTACTTTTTTCCCAAATCACAAGTCAGAAACAGCCAATCCAGTAGTTTGCAGCCTCCTTGCCTTCTCTCTTAAACACAAATTTTATTTAGATCACCAAAAAGATTCGTGTTATGGGTTGATTGTGTCCACTGCCCCATAATTCATATGTTGAAGTACTAATCCCCAGTACCTCGGAATGTTACCTTATTTTGAGATAGAATCTTTACAGAGGTAATCAAGTTAAAATGAGATCATTAAGATGGGCTATAATCCAGCAGGACTGGTATCCTTATAAAAAGAATAAATGTGAACACAGAAACAGTTTCAGAGAGAAAACATTGTGTAGACACTGGGAGAAGGTTGCTGTCTACAAGCCAAGAAGAGAGGTCTGGAACAAATCCTTCCCTCAGAAGGAACCAACCCTACTGAGACCTTGAGCTTGGACACGTAGTTCCAGAACTGTGAGACAATAAATTTCTGTTGTTTAAACCACCAAGTCTGTGGTATTTTGTTACAGCAACCCTAGCAAACTAATACAATTAGATTGGTAAAAATGGTTTATATCAACTTCCTTTTAGGCATGTATATCTTTGCAGCTAGCCCTAACTTCCTGTTCTGATTCTAGAAAACACAAAAACAATATATTGCTATTTTCATCCAGAAACTGTTAGTGTGTTAAATCATTTTTGAGAAAAACTAAGACCCTGGAAAGAGATTGTATACTTTAATGATCAAAGTAGAAGATTAAAAATTTGTACTTACAGGCATAAATATTGGCATTGGCAGTTATTTCTCTAAACGCATCTTCCTATTTCCCTGTCCCAGCCAAAATTCTATCAGGTTATGTGGAGAGAGGACCAATTATTTTCCTCCTTAACCCTCAATATTTCAGGCCAAGAGAAGAAAAAGAATATTAGTTTTGTGATTCACAAGTAGCAATCTTTCAAAGACCATCACCTGGAGGAGAAGAACACCAGTTGAGAATTATTGATGATAATCGTCAACCTTTTTTACCAACCTTCAATGATACCCTTATCCCCGCCTGTAGAGGGGAAGATGAGCCTGCCTCTAACTGTGAAGCTGCAAATGCCTAATATCGGTTTCCACAACCTCCTTTACAAGCAGAGCATGGACACCTGACCAAGACCACAGACCAGACATGGCCTACACTGACCAAATCAGATGTTGTAAGCCTAAAGAAGCAGGGACTGCTCCAATTTCATTTGGAAAAGCCAGTAGCAGCCACATCCATTTTCTGAGGTAACAGGAGCAGTTGTGCCACCACAGCACCCAAGGTCGATAATCAGGAATGATCAAGCCACAGAGGATAGCGCACAACAATGGCAATGCCTGTGTGATTCTGTAGCATAATTCTGAACACTGTTCATGGCTGATAAGCCTGACTACCTGCAGTTAGAACTACCCCATTTGTGCTTTAATCAGCCATAGTTTCTGTTGCTTTCAACCAAAAACTGACTGACCTAAAGAATATGGTTGTTTTAAATTTATCTTTTAAGAAATATAGAATTCTCTAATTATTTTGCTTTTTACAATAAAGGGATCAAAACATTTTACTCAGTAAATAGAAATATTAAATGTAGATTTAAATTCTTCATGAATGGTTGACAGATAGAGGTAAATAGGAAAGGAAAATAGAGAATAAGAGGCAGAAAGAAAGACAACTTATTAGATGTTCAAAAGTTTGTTTTTTAGAATTTTAAGACTAAAGACCTTCTTGATTTCTCATCATTGTTTGGCCCATATTTTACTTAACTTGAAAAATCTGTATCAAATATTTATTTAAGATAACTAAATAGAAACCATAATAGAGAATATAATATAATATAGAATGCAATTTAAAAGTATAGTGATATAATGATTTTCACCCCACAAAATGGCAAGACCCCAAAAGTGTGACAATGCACTATGTTGGAATAAATGTGGGGAAACAGGCCCTTTCATGTTGTCTGTGGAAATATAAATCAGGACAACCATGTTTTGGGAGGAAAATTCAGAAGCATACATCTGGATGACTCATGCAGCTGCCCTTTGGCCCAGCCATTCTATTTCTAGGAATTAATGCTGCAGATAGATACATACATGCATAAAACTACAAAAGTAAAAGGATATTAATGGCAACCACAATCAAGAACTAATTATATCAGTTCTGGTATATATATATAAAAAAATAGTATGCTATGAAGCTGTTAAAATAAGCTAGGAAGGTCTCCAAATGCTGATATGACAATCATAGCCAGGACTTATTGGTAAGTGGCAAAAAAAAAAATGCTTACTTATATAGTATGTTATCATTAGGGGGAAACAATAATTATAATGATCTTTATGACTATATTTGTGTGTATACGCTTGTGTGTGGATAGACTATCTCTAGAAGGTCTCTTTTTTAAAAAGCCTGTTAATACAAGTAGGGATTACTTGTGAACAGGAAATTGGGTGTCCAGGGAATAGGGCAGATGGTAGATTATGCCCTTTGTATCTTTTGAATTTTATAATACATTTCTTTATTATAGATTTTAAAATCACAAAAGGTACTAGACTATACATATATGCATGGATATAGTAAATCATTTTTAACTATAAAGAAATACAAGTATATAAAGATCTATCAAAAATTATAAGAATAAACCCAAAATTCCAAAAATAAGTACTTTATTAGGAATTAGATTCATGCAGAAAACATCCATAAATTGGTTTCTAGTTAAATAACCCACATCTGTTATTTTTGCTGATACAATGTGGTAGATAAAGCTCTTTCCCTCTCACCCTAGATCTTACCATAGGCCTGGGACAATTTGGCAAAGCAAGAATGAACTTGTTCAAAGTCTAAGAACAAAGAGGAAGAAGGTTTGTATGTGTTCAGCGAAGAAAAAGAGATACAAATTAGAGAGAAAGAAGAGGGGTCTTGAATCCATGGAGCACGGTTACACACCTTGACAGCCCTGGCTGTCTCCAATATTTGGGGAGAAATGTCTTTTCAACACAGAAATGAGAAAGATGGCTCCTATGGCAGATGGCAAAGTGGTTCCTCGTATGCACTGCCAGAGGTATGCTTAAAGCTAACATTTCAAGCAGAAAGAGACTTTAGACATTGTATATAATCCTCCTAACTCTTTTAATTTTTACATATGAAGAAACTGAAACCTAGGGAAGTTGTGACTTGCCTGAATTTACACTGCCTGAATCCAGGGGAATTAGGATAAATGTTCCCCTAACTGATGTTTCCTCAAATCTACATTCAGTACTTTTTTTCCCGCTACTCACATGAATTGCTTGCTCCCCAGAGGTAACCCTTCCATATGTGGAAGGAGGTGCTTCTTCCATGTTCAGTATAACAGAGATGCAACAAAGTGAAGGAAGCGAGTTCCCCCTTCTCTTGTAAGCCCACAGCCAGAGCAGCTAAATTTCTATACATTTGGTACAACTCTTTCAGCTGGACTTCAGTTCTACAGACGAAGGATATGTAAAGTAAGGTCAAGTTGGGGTAATGCTGTGCTGCAGCCAAGGCTGTTCTGGGTGCAAATACCAGAAGCCAACTCAAATTAGTTCGAGTAAAAAGAGTGTTAATATCTGAGATGCAGAAGTACTCTTGTTAGGTTTCATATACTTTGAGGAGAGTAAAGAAATAAGGACAGGTTTTACATGAAATGGAAAGCTGGGGCCAGGCACGGTGGCTCACACCTGTAATCCCAGCACTTTTGGAGGCCAAGGCAGGCAGATCACCTGAGGTCAGGAGTTCGAGACCAGCCTGGCCAACATGATGAAACCCCATCTCTACTAAAAAAAAATACAAGAATTAGCTGGGCACGGTGGCAGGCCCCTGTAATCCCAGTTACTCGGGAGGCTGAGGCAGAGGTTGCAGTGAGCAGAAATTGCACCACGGGACTCCAGCCTGGGTGACAGCAAGACTCTGTCTCAAAAAAAAAAAAAAAAAAAAAAAGGGAATCAAAACTGTTTTCTATATACTCTTTCAGTTTTGCATCTGACAGGACAACATCTACAAAGAATAGAATAGATGAAACTCTTGCAGCGGAACCTTAAAAAGCCATTATAGGAAAAAGGAATGAGTGAAAGATGGCTAACTATCAGTTCTTGTTTAAAAAAAAAAGCCAAGATTTTAGATTAAAACTTTAATATGAACCTAGAACATATTATTAGGAGCATAAGGCTCACCATAAGGAAAGTTATTTTTTTTCCTTTATTAGTCATACTATATCTAGAATATTGGGCTCCACTCTAGACACTATGAGAAATAGACAAAATAAAAAATTAAAATATCCAATGGGTAAAATTTTTGAAAACGTAGTTTTTCCAGAGGAAAGACCATAGCCAGAGGACTTGATAACCTTCTTTAAATATTTGAGGAGCATTTAATTAGGGATATTCTGTGTGCCTATGAGACAGAACTAGGATGAGTTAATAGAAGCTGTGGAAGTGGAATAGTGTGTGGCGGGAGGCCTTCTGTGTCACAAGGGTTCGTGTGTGATCTGTGAAGGGAGCCATGTGCTTCACTGCATGATAGAGAAAAAAACTTTTCAGCACATGGCCCAATTCAGGGGAAAAAAATTTGTAGGACACATTTTTCCAACTCAAAATAGCTTTCCTGAATTCCACTGGGGAAAGCTTTTTACAACTTAGATTAAATTCTTTAACAAACAGCAGGATGTTGAGAGATTTTGGCATTTCTTTGTAGCTATTAGAATTTAATATCTGGGCATGTTAGCAAAATAGCAACTTTTCAAAACCCTTACATTGGTGTAGTGCTTGAGTCACAAGATACCCTCACATGAGTTATTTCATTCTTGAAACACCTCTGCAAAGTAGATATAGTATTTACTATCCATGGGAAACAGGTTTAGAGAGGAAAAATGACTTGCCAGAGTCTAGCAAAGGAGGATAATGTTCAAGCAAGATTTAGTTCTCTCCTTTTAATGCAAACTTTAATGATCAAGGTGGTTGCCGTGGAGAATTTTTTCTTCTTTCTTATCACTCTGCTTAGTATGAATTCAAAAAGCAACCAATCACTGCCTCACAAGCTAGATGTACGTGTTCCTTCCATTCCCAAGAGAATTTTCAGATGAGAGTCTTTTGTTAAAACAAAGGGAACATGCTTTGTATAACTAAAAGAAGGTGCTGCTTTCAAAAAGTGCATAATCACTTAAATGTTAAAACTCTGCAATATGATTTTTTAATAGTTTATGAGAAAATGTTTTCTGTATATTTCACTTTTAATCTCCAAATACATTAATATTGGCATTATGCATTTGGATTGCTAAATAGCTATGTCATAATAACTATTGATTAATTTTTTTTATTAACCTAGGTTCCAGTGATATGGGCCCTCTACATCCAAGAAATAAAACGGCATAATGATGAACTCTAATATCAACAGTGTGTACCCAGCACCTAGCACAGTATCTACTAAGTATTAGGCAATCTATAAATATTCATCAAATAAGAGAGCTTTTTTGAGCTGCACCACTAGAAAGATGGTGGAGCAAGAGCAAAGAAAAATCCCTTTGGTTCCAGAAAATCTCCTGAAAAGGAGGAAGGCTTATCAAGCCCTCAATGCCATCCAGGCAAAGCAGGCACTTTTGGCAAAGAAGGAGCAGAGGAAAGGAAAAAGGCTCAGGTTTAAGCGACTGGAATCATTCCTACATGATTCCTGGCAGCAGAAACGTGACAAGGTGTGTCTCAGATGACTAGAAGTGAAACCTCATGCCTTGGAATTGCCAGATAAACATTCCTTGGCCTTTGTTGTACGCATCGGAAGGATTGATGGCCTGAGTTTACTGGTGCAGAGAACCATTGCAAGACTTCGCCGAAAGAAAATGTTTAGTGGTGTCTTTGTAAAAGTCACCCCCAGAACCTAAAAATGCTGCGTGTAGTGGAACCTTATGTGACCTGGGGATTTCCAAATCTCTCTGGGAACTCATTTTGAAACATGGACAAGCCAAGGTCAAGAATAAGACCATCCCTCTGACAGACAACACAGTGATTGAGGAGCATCTGGGGAAGTTTGGCATCATTTGCTTGGAAGATGTCATTCATGAAATTGCCTTCCCAGGGAAGCATTTCCAGGAGAGCTCATGGTTCTTGTGCCCTTTCCACCTCTCAGTGGCCCATCATGCTACGAAAAATAGAATGGGCTTCCTCAAGGATATGGGCATAACTGGCTATTAGGGTGAATGCATCAATCAGCTCATCCGCCAGCTGAACTAGACCCAGGTGCCAAACTGCAGTAATTTTTATCAATGAAGTGGAAGCATGTGTTTTTGTTTTTTGGGGAATTTTTATCTTCAGAGATTATTTCCTGCCTTATCTTCAAAAACTGGAAAGGAAGGGTCAAAGAAAAGACAGTAACTGGCTGGGCGTGATGGCTCACTCTTATAATTCCAGCACTTTGGGAGGCTGAGGCAGGCAGATCACCTGAGGTCATGAGTTCAAGACCAGCCTGACCAACATGGAGGAACCCTGTGTCTACTAAAAATACAAAAATTAGCTGGGCATGGTGGCGCATGCCTGTAATCCTAGCTATTTGGGAGGCTGAGGCTGGAGAATCGCTGGAATCTGGGAGGCGGAGGTTGCAGTGAGCCAAGATTGCACCATTCCACTCTAGCCTGGGCAACAAGAGCAAAATTCCATCTCAAAAACAGAAAAGAAAAGACAGTAGCTTATGTTTATAGCAAGTACCTCTCATCGCAGTCCAATTCCAAGGAAAAATTCCAGCATTTTCTACATTTGCTGCCGCCGCGTCTGAAATCAGCACATTCCATGGAGGAAGGAGTCCTGCTTTGTTGCATCTTCTATCCTAGCATTTAATGTTGGTAAATGAGTAACTCTAGCATTTGTACAAGGCTCCCTAAGACTCCTGCAGCAGTCGACCAAGCCCAGGGACATAATTGAATCTGGAGATTCCTAGGGTTTTGTTTTGAAAAAGACTTGAAATACACACAGGAAGAAAGACATAAAAATAAATGTTCATTTGTCTCTGCAAAACAAACAAACAAAAAAAACAAAAACAAAAAAACAAACAAATAAACAAACAAAAAACCAAGAGAGCTTTTTCGATAAAAACGAAACAAAAAAATCTATCAGACTTCACAGATATCTATACACCAGTGTTCACAGCAGCATTGTTGTGACCAAAGACAAAAGGTAGAAGCAACTCAAATGTCCATCACAGATGAATGGATAAACAAAATGTACATACATAAAATGGAATATTATTTAACCTTAAAAAGGAATGACATTCTGACCCATGTTCTAACGTGGATAAACTTGAAGGTGTTATGCTAAGCGAAATAAATCAGACACAAAAAGACAAGTATTCTGCTTCTGTGATGTATCTAGAGTAGTCAAACTTATAGAGACAGACAGTAGAATGGTGGTTGTCAGGGGCTGGGGGAAGGAGGAATGGGGAGTTATTTTTTAGCAGATAGTGGAGTTTCAGTTTGGAAAGAAGAAAAAGTTCTGGAGACAGACAGTATTGATGATTGCAGGGCAATGTAAATGTACTTAATGCCACTGACCAGTACACATAAAGATGGTTAAAATGGTAAATGTTATATTGTGTATATTTTACCACAGTTGTTTTTAAAAGCTAAAAAATAAATAAATAATTTACCTTTAGTTTCATGAAATTAGAAATCATGTCCCAACTCCATAATGGCATCTTGGAGATTTAATGTAGCTTAAGTTTTTAAATAATTTTTTTCTTTAAAAAAATCACTTGAATTTGAAATAATTTATTACTAAAATAAGTAGAAAAATAGCTGTCAAGTGTGAAGGAAATGATCATCTTTAAGCATAACTAAAAATTAAATTCTCAAAAGGCATAAATGCCTAAATTATTTAAAGTTTTTATAA
>NC_045436.1:79659717-79698365 GCF_002776525.5 Piliocolobus tephrosceles | reverse complement strand
GTAGTCCCAGCTACTCGGGAGGCTGAGGCAGGAGAATGGCGTGAACCTGGGAGGCGGAACTTGCAGTGAGCCGAGATGGGGCCACTGCACTCCAGCCTGGGCGACAGAGCGAGACTCCATCTCAAAAAAATATATATACATATATATATGTGTGTATATATATATATATATATATATCATTTTTATCTTTTGGTAGAATTTCTAAATTGCATCTGAAAGGGACAGCAACAAAATACTCATTCAACTTGCTATTGTAGTCTAAATGTCCTTAAAATTTACTGTAAATAATAAATAATTTCAAAAACACAATGTGCTTTCACCATCATGCCAGTTTAGGTTTTTCGATGGGTGAGAAGTGAGATATGCTATAAACTAGAAGTTAGCAAACTCTATATTGTACATATTTGAGGCTTTCTGTGCCGTATGCTTTCTGTACTTACTACTCAACTCTGCATTTGTAGTGTGAAAACAGTCACAGGCTCAATTATGATAAAACTTTATTTACAAAAATAGGCTTGGGGGCATGGTTTGCTGACCTCTGCTATACACAATAAGAACTAATGGAGATTAGAGAACAGAAACTATGAATGGAGACTGGTGTAGTTAGAAATCAGATGGAGGTGAGGTCTTACCTATCCTGGAAAGGCAGAGAACACGAAGAGTGTATTCTAGGTAGGGAGGCTGCTTGTGTCAAGACACAGGCATAGAACTGACCATTCATAGAACCCCCAAACAGGACTACATAAAGGAAGAATTCACTTAGGCCTGGGGATGATAAAGTTGGAGGGTGTTTAGATGAATTTTATGTCATGGTGGACAGATTATTAATGATCCTAAAAGGCTGTTTGAGATTTGGACTTTGCAGATTATAAAATTCTTATTATGCTTTTATTTCATTGTAAGTATTATCAGAGGCTACGGAGTCCATTTGAAATTTCTCCCTGGGCAACCTTTAAATCTTAACTAAAATCTTAAGAATTTCAACAACTTCAGAGATATGAAGGAGTATATGGAAGCAGAGGCAGATGATAATTACTGTGCAACTGCTTTCACATTGATTTTTTAAAACCACTTTATTAAGTTATGATTAACATGCAAAAAGCTGTACATATTAATGTGCAGTTGGCCCTCCCTGTAGGTCCCACATATTTAAAAAAAACAACAAGAAGAAATAATGCAAATTAAAACAATACAGTATAACAACTATTTACATAGCATTTTTATATTGGGTATTATAAGTAATTTAGAGATAATTTAAAGGATACAGGAGCATGTGCATGGGTTATATGCAAATATTATGTCATTTTATATAAAGGACTTGAGCATTCTCAGATTTTGGTATCCACTGGGTGTTGGGGGTTCTAGAACCAACCCTGCACCTACCACAAAGATAAATGACTATATATAACTTGGTGACTTTCAAGATAAGTATACACCTGTGAAACCATCATCACAATATATGCCGTGAACACATGTATCACCTCTAATAGTTTCCTCCTACCGTCTGTGTTATTATTATTATTTTATGAGAATACATAACATAAAATCTGTTCTCTTAGCAATACATGCTCATTTGATTCTTATAGTACTTTTGTAAGAAATTTTATGAAATCATACATCAGTGACCTTTTATAAACTATAAAACACAATAAGAAGTAAGATACTTATGTAGTATTAATTCTATTAAATAGGATAAGGCTCATATTTTAACCCCGCTTTGCAGACCTAAAAACTGAGACTCAGAGAACTTAATGGACTTTCCCAAGGTCACGCTGACTAATGGCAGAGCCAGTACTATCAGTGCAGTGCAGTAGAAAGAGAACTAGTTTAGGTCAAAACATTAAGGTTAAAAAATGACTGTAGCAGTAATTAGCCAGGTAATCTTTGAAAAATCAGTCATTTACCTAAATATGAGTCTCTTAATTTGTAAATTGCAGTTGGTATTAAGAATACGTTACTACCCCACAGTAGCTGTGAAAACAAATTGAGACCGCATGTATTTGTTCTTCTTTTCCTCATTTCCTTTTACCTCTCTCAACTTTTCTTTTTTTTTTTTTTTTTTTTTTTTTTGAGATGCAGTCTTGCTCTGTCACCCAAGATGGAATGCAGTGGCACAATCTTGGCTTACTGTAACCTCTGCCTCCTGAGTTCAAGTGATTTTCCTTTGTCAGCCTCCTGAGTTGCTGGGATTACAGGCACATGCCACCACATCCGGCTATTTTTTTTTTTTAGATGGAGTCTCGCTCTGTTGCCCAGGCTGGAGTGCAGTGGCATGATCTCAGCTCACTGCAAGCTCTGCCATTCTCCTGCCTCAACCTCCCGAGTAGCTGGGACTACAGACGCCCGCCACCATGCCCGGCTAATTTTTTGTTTTGTATA
Source organism: Piliocolobus tephrosceles (assembly GCF_002776525.5). Taxonomy (NCBI): domain Eukaryota; kingdom Metazoa; phylum Chordata; class Mammalia; order Primates; family Cercopithecidae; genus Piliocolobus; species Piliocolobus tephrosceles. Next base: position 79,695,986 of record NC_045436.1, on the reverse strand, counting down.
TTTAGTCAAGATGGGGTTTCACCGTGTTAACCAGGATGGTCTCAATCTCCTGACCTCATGATCTGCCTGCCTCAGCCTCCCAAAGTGCTGAGATTACAGGCATGAGCCACTGTGCCCAGCCTCCTCAACTTTTTTAGTTTATCTGCAACCAGTAATGAAAGCATGCATGTGACTTGTCATTTCCCACATCTACCTGTTAGGATCTCTTAGTGTAGTCTTTTTCTGTTTTCTCCTTTGTCAAATTATTTTTTAAATTTTATTTTATTGTGGTAAGAATGCTTAACATAAGATCTACCTTTGTACAAATGTTTATGTGTACATACACTATTATTGATTGTAGGTACAAATTATACAGTGGATCTGTAGAGCTTATTGATCTTGCTTAACCGAAACTTTATGCTGGTTGATTAGTAACTCCCCATTTCACCCTGCTTTGCTCCCAATCCTGCTGGCCTCTGGTAGCCAGAATAATTTCCTTCCTTTTTAAGGCTGAAAGTATCCCATTGTATGTATATGCAACATTGTCTTTATACATTTATCTGTCCATGGACATTTAGGTTGTTTTCACATCTTGGGTATTGTGAATAGTGTTGCAATGAACAGAGGAGTGCTTCACAATACTGCTTGATACTGCTTTTGATTTCAGTTCTTTTGGATAAATACCTTTAAGACAGTGTCTTAGTCTGTTCAGGCTGCTATAACAAAATACCATGGACTCAATGGCCTATGAACAGAAATTTATTTCTCACAGTTCTGGAGGCTGGGAAGTACAAGATAAGGTGTTGGCAGATTCAGTGTCTGATGAGGGCCTACTTGCTCATGGACAGCTACCATAGACTCTAACATCACATGGTAGGAGGAGTGAAGAATCTCTCTCTGGCCTCTTTTATAAGGGCACTAATTTCATTCATAAGGGCTCTGCCCTCATAACCTAATCACCTCCCAAAGGCCCCATCTCATAATGCTGTCACCTTGGGGGTGAGAATTTCAACATATGAATTTGGGAGAGACATAAACATTCAGATCATAACAGTAGAATTATTGGATTAAAGACTTAAATGTAAGACCTGAGTTGAACCTAAAGGATGCTATGCTAAGCATGCTATGTCTGAAATAAACCAGACATAGAAAGACAATTACTGCATGATCTCATTTATATGTAGATTCTTTAAAAATTGAACTCACAAAAAAGAACAAAAAAAGTAAATAAATAAATAAATAAAAACACAAAAATTAAAAATATTGAACACATAAAAGCAGAGAGCAGAATGGTGGTTAGCAGGGCTGGAAAGCAAGGGAAATGGGGAGATGTTGGTTAAAGGGGTACAAAACTTCAGTTATTCAGGATGCATAGATTCTGGAGAGCTAATATAAATCATGGTGACTAAAGTTAATAGTAGTGTATTGTATACTTGAAGTTTGCTAAGAGCAGATCTTAGGTGTCCACAGGGAAAAATGTAACTATGTGAGGTGTTGTATCAGTCTGATTATAGCAATCATTTCACAATGTCTATGTATATCGAAAGATTATACTGTATGCCTTAAATATATACAATATTTATTTGTCAAATATATCTGAATAAAGCTAGGGGAAAAAGTATCCTAAACACTGTAAAATGTATGTTTCTCTTTATAGACACTAAAATGTTTTAGATATTATTCTCAATTATGTTACTGTAATAGTGTAATACAAATATGTTTTATGAAACTGTAATAAATATAAAAATTTTTAAATATAAAAATAATTGTTTTAAAGACAATAACAAGGAAGAATCATAAGACCTGAGACTGTAAAACTCCTAGAAGAAAATATAAGAGAAAAGCTCCATGATAGTTGATCCATGAATTTCATGGATATGAGATCAAAAGCACAGGCAACAAAAACAAAAGTAACCAAGTGGGACAACACCAAACTAAAAAGCTCCTGCACAGCAAAAGAAAGAATTAGCAGAATAAACAGGCAACGTGTGGAAGGGGAGAAAGTATTTGCAACCCATATATCTGATGAGGGGTTAATCTCCAAAATATACAAAGAACTCCTACAACTCAATCGTAAAAAACAAACAAACTAATAACCCAATTAAAAATGGGCAAAAAAGTTGAATGGACATTTCTCAAAAGAAGACATACAAATGGCCGACAGGCATAGGAAAAAATGCTCAGTGTCACTAGTTATTAGAGAAAAACAAATCAAAATTACAATGAGATATTACCTAACATCTGTCAGAATGGCTACAATTTTTTTTTTCAAGACATGTGTTAGCAGGTATTTGGAGAAATTGAAACCTTTGTGAGAACCATTGGTGGGAAAGCAAAGCGGTGGAGCCATTGTGGAAACTAGTTTGGAGGGTCCTGAAACGATTTTAAATGTAGTCTTTCGATTTCCACTTATATCTGCATCGGTTTCAGTATTCTTTGCTTCAACATCCCAAGTGAGAAAATATGATTGGTTTAAGTGCGGGGAAAATAAACCCAAACCTCTAAACCTTAAAGTGATATCCTTGAGCAGCCAGCTTATATAAATGGACTTTGAGCAAAAAGGAGGAAATTGGGGTGACAGATAATTATAATAGATGTAATATATGAATCAAATGTTAGTTACTGTTCTGATTCATAGTCTAGTGTGCCTTCTAGTAGACCACACATTGGGAAAAACAAGCAGTAGTGGGAAATTACCTTCTGGGAAATTCCAACAGCTAATCTCCAACAGTTAACTTAGGCCACAAATGGTAAATCAGTTACTTACGGATTCCATGGTCCATTATTTAAATGTACTACCAGTTAAGAGAAAACCACACCTTATTCTTAGACTTCTGTGGGCATCTTACGCTTAGATTTCGTTTCAAATCAGTGCCTTTTGCTCCACTGGGCAACTCCTAATACAAAAATGTAGGTACTTTATCCTTTACTGATTTACACATATTTTAAACTTTTTTAGGAGATAAAAACCCTGTATGTTTTTCTGCCTTAAGACATAGAATTTTAGAGTTGGCGATTATCTTTGAGTTTAGACTATCTCTAATTTTATGAGTGAGGAAGCTAAAGGTCCTGAATATTACAGTGACTATCCCAAGCTCCAGTAAATGGCTGGAGGCCATGACAGTCTAGGTCCTTAGTTTAGTTTGGCTCTAACACATGCAAAAGCACTTTATTTTCCAGTAATACTATATAAATGAAATGGACTTTTTCCATGTGTGAATTTTCCAGATAACTAAAATGTAAGCACTAAATTAATTGTCAGCCATTTTTTGAAACGTTTTAAGGTGTGTATTTTGTACTTTCTGTCTTGAAAAATAAAGCAAATGGGTCCTCACTTAGCCTTTTATAGACGGCTCATTCAGCAGTATAAACATTACTTACTGTGTTATTATATAAGGAAATCCTTTTGAAATATGAAAAGCTCTATCAATAGTGACTTTTCTGTGTCTTCATAGAAACTACATAAATATCTGTTGGTGGAGTGATTCTACACATTTGCAATCATGCAAGAGACTAAGGTTCATGGCAACTATTTTTCTCAGAGGCTTAGAGACAAAAGTTGGAGTCTGGTTCAAATTGAAGGTTGATTCCAGACTAGCATAGTGCTGTGACATACATGTATTATTTTTATTAAAATATTATAAAATTCAGCTTTCTCTTTCCCATTCCCTCCCCTTCATCTTGCCCTTTCCCTCCATTTCCCTTTCTTTTTTTGAGCAATTCAGGCTTAAAAACATTAGGTGGAGCAGAGCCAGACAGGAATCAACAAAGGGACTGACTTGCATGAGGTGTCAAATCCAGGAAGAATGAGAAAGGCAAATACATTGGCAGGTGATGTCAATGTGAGAAGGGTGAGGCGGGCATCCACACAAGAAAAGGGGGCTAGAATGAGATGTCAGCTCCCAAGTGGTCTGAGAAAGGCTCCCACACATAGGGAGCTGGCATGGAGACTTGGAGCCCAAAAAAGTGAGGATGACACACTTGAGTGAGAGTAACCTGGCATCACGTGTCAGAGCCAGAGTCACATGAGGAGGGCTTTCAAATGGGTGCAATGGAGAAGGGAGAGACTTGGCTCAGGATGTGAAAGGCTATGCAGGGTAAGGAAGGTCCTTACACAAGGGAGATATGTGGTATGGGATATCAGGGCCCAAAGAGAGTGAGGAGGGCATCTACCTGGGGAGGCAGTCCTGCAGTGAAGCAGAGCCTGAGGAGGGTGTCCATGCATGGTGGCAACTTAGGGCTTTCAAAGCTGGAGTGGATTAAGGAGGGAGTCCATATAGGAGGGAGACCCCACTTGGGGTGTCAGAGTTCAAGGAGGATAAAAAAGTCATCCATGCAAGGAAAGTAGCCTGATGTGGTATATAAGCCTGAGTAAGGAAGATGCACATTTGGTGGGAAGGAGGTAACCCCGTCTCAGGAAGGCTGGGGAAGGTGGGGGGCTTCCATGTGGGAGAGGCAGAGCAGCAGATTGATGAAATAAACATGAAAAGGAGGAAACTAGGTTGGATTCTGTGGTGTTGGATTGAAATTGAAGGTGCCAACGTAACTCATGGGTTTCAATATTTACAGATAGATGTAGAAATTAATGCAGTTGTAAATATGTATATGTGTATTTGCACATATGTGTCCGCATACATATATTTCCTACATCTAACCACTGATAGGGCCTTGGAGCAGTGACCACCCCATCCCCACACCCCACCTGCAATAGGAATCAGCACACCAAGCACCCAGATCATGGCTTAAAAATCAGTGTCCACTAAAAGGAGCCAAGTCTTCCTTGAAGAAATGACTGATTTCAGGGATGGGCTTGATGAAGCACTAGATGGGCCTGAAATATCTTGTCCTCAAAAGCAAGGAAGTGCCTTAGAAACATAGGGACATGTAAAGCACATGGGCATCAGCTTGAAGGAGCTCCTGCTGGTCAAATCTGGGGCCCTTAAGCCTGGTAGTAACAATAGTAAAAATATATTATGCATGGCTTCAATTTATATAAATAAATGAATACATAGAAAATTTGATGAGAAATAGAGTGTGGAGCAAAGTTTCAAAGTACCTCTCCACAAATACTTAGTAATTACAAAAAAAAAAAGAATAACTTCACAATGGAGAAAGCTAGCAGACTATACCTTAAGTGATTTAAGTTAATAGCCTCAATAGTGGGACAAATTGAAATTATTAGAGACCTGATAGAATGAAATTCTGTGATATTCCTGCCAAAGATGCAAAATCTGAATGTAATCATAAGGAAACATCAGACAAATCCAATCGAAAAACATTTTACAAAATAAGTGGCTTATAATTTTGTTTTAAAAGGTGGCGGTCATGAAATTCAAATAAAGGCTGAGGAATAATTTCAAACTGAAGGGACAAAAAAAGACATGACAAATACAACACACAATTCTGAAATAGATCTTTTTGCAATAAAGGACATTATTGGGACAAATGGAGAAATGCAAAAAGGGTCTGTGAACTTGATATGGATTTGATGGTTGTAATGTAGAAATGATAATCTCTTGATTATAATGGTTATCCTACGGCTTATGTAGGAAGAATGTCTTTGTTTGTAAAGAACATACCTCCAAGTATTTGAGGGTGATGGGTCAGCCACTTACTGTCTAATGATTTAGGAAAATAACATTATTTGCATTGTACTTGTAATTTTTCTGTACATTTGACAGTATTTCAAAATTTAAAAAAAGTTTCAAAAAATATCCTCTTTTATGACTCGTGTCATTTTCTCAGCAAGGTCTTCTCTGACAATCCCTTTAAAACTGCAACCTCTGCCCAGCACTCCCATTCCTTTATCCTCTTTTATTTTCCTCATAGTATTTATCCTCTTGCATTCCACATAATTTACTGATATATTTGCTCTCTACGACCCCACCCCCACTCCATTCCATTTCTAGAATGTAAGCTCCTTGAAGATAGGATGCTTTGCTTTTGTTCACTATTGTAAATCAATGTGTAGAACAGTGGCCAGCATATGAGATGTATTCAAATAGTCATTAAGTTACTGAATACAGTTGGTTGTTCAGGGACAGGTTCTATTTTTGCTCTATAAATTGATGGCTTTTTGTTCATCAAAAACCCAGAAGGCTATTGAGTTTCATGAAGTTTAGGTCTAAGTATGTTAAACAAGGTAGAGAGTTAGGGATCTTTAGAACTCAATTAATTCCTTCATCCTAACTTCTAATTAAAAAAAAAAAAACCCAAAAGTATATAAATGGGTATCAATGAAGTAACAAAACAGATTTCAAAAGTTAGCAATAAAATACATTGCCATGCTTTGCATGCATATGTATGTGTGTGAGAGGTTCATTTAAAATCATCTATATCTTGTTTATATTGAGATTTTTGCCACAGTTGTCAATAAAAACTTCCCAAATATTGATCATTTCTTAATATTCAACAGACTACTCCTTGCTAAATCAATATTTTGCTCTTTAATGGTTCATGAGTTTCACTTGTATTGAAAATGGCTGTTGTAAATATTTTTGAGTCATAGAAATTTAGCATTATTATGTACATTTAAGACTATTTTAAGTAAAGTTGTTCTAAAAATTGTTATTTAATTACAAATTAACATCAACCATTTATGGTATCTTTATATCTTATTGGTAGGCAGGTATGTGTTTTCAATTTATGATTTCAAATATCTGTGATATTTTAGTATCTGCCTTTTCCTTCTATCATTAGAATCTAACAAAGCAGAGATTTGGCTTTGTTTCTTATGACCTAAAAATATACTTCTTTGTTTAGAAATAGAACTGTTTGTTGACAGCATCACATATCTACAATTCTGAAACGAGGGCAATGTAATAGTTACTTGCATAACAACAACAACAAAAAAACCTCCAAAAATCCCAGTAGTGGCTAGAGGGAACATTTCTGTTTTTGTGTGTGTGTTCCATTTGTGGTTCTGAAAATACTCATAAATTAGCATGATAATCACCAAGTTGTACATGGTGACTGAGGAACAATTTTCAATATTACATAACTGAATATATAAATCTAGATATAGTATCAGTTGACTGGGCTATCAGTTTTTTACGTTACTATACAGATTAGATCTTACTTAAAAGACAATATAAATTACAACATAAGTGATAGCAATGAAATTTTAAATGTTTTGTAAAATCTCATGGGGTAATATTAGTTTATCATATGCAAACCAATGCTCAAATATGATATGTAAAATTCATGATCCATTACTAAATCAAGTATTGCTTTAAGAATTTCATTAAAAATTCCAGATGTTATTGTTTCAGCAGAGTGATAGTTTGGCCAATTAAAATTAATTTTAAAATCTATTAAAAAGTTTTAATAAATCAAGCAATGTCCTCTCATTTGGCCTGCTGTTAATACAAATTAAATGAAAATACTGATTATAACACAATTAGCAATTTTTCTAAAATGAAGAAAAAACAATTCTTACAAAATAAATATATAATAATGTATTCATTATATATATTTTTATACCATTCGGACATCATTGGCCTATCACTAGAATGCCAGACATGCCAAGCATATTTAAAATAAATCATCTTTTACATTTACTAACTTGCAGCTATTTAAAAGTAACATAGCTCGTTACTTTTAAAAATGTTGCCGGGCGCGGTGGCTCAAGCCTGTAATCCCAGCACTTTGGGAGGCCGAGACGGGCGGATCACAAGGTCAGGAGATCGAGACCATCCTGCCTAATATGGTGAAACCCCGTCTCTACTAAAAAATACAAAAAAACTAGCCGGGCGAGCTGGCGGGCGCCTGTAGTCCCAGCTACTCGGGAGGCTGAGGCAGGAGAATGGCGTAAACCCGGGAGGCGGAGCTTGCAGTGAACTGAGATCCGGCCACTGCACTCCAGCCTGGGCGACAGACCCAGACTCCGTCTCAAAAAAAAAAAAAAAAAAAAATCGTTATAAATATAATTTTGTCAGTGTAGGGTGATAAAACATTTTACTCAATGATTTGTTAACTTTTAACATGTAAATATTCAGGAATATAGTAAGTATGCCTCCACAAATGCTGTGGTTAATTTGGTTTTTGTTTGGTTTTGTCTGTTTCTAAACTTTTATTTGAAGCTCAGGGGTACATGTGCAGGTTTGTTCTATTGGTAATCTCATGTCATGGGGGTTTGTTGTACAGATTATTTTGCCATCCAAGTACAAAGCCTAGTACCCAATAGTTATTTTTACTGATCTTTTCCCTCCTCCCACCCTCCACCCTCAGGAAGGCCCCAGAATGTGTTGTTCCTCTCTTTGTGTCTCATTTAGCTCCCACTTATAAGAACATGTGGTATTTGGTTTTCTCTTCCTGCAATAGTTTGGTAAGGATAATGGCCTCCAGCTCCATCCATGTTCCTCCAAAGGACATGATCTCATGCTTTTTCATAGCTGCATGGTATTCCGTGGTGTACATGTACTACATTTTCTTTATCCAGTCTACCATTGATGTGCATTTAGGTAGATTCCATGTCTTTACTATCATGAACAGTGCTGCAATGAACATATATGTGCATGTGCCTTTATGATAGAACAATTTATATTCCTTTGGGTATATACTCAGTAACAGAATTTCTGGGTCAAATAGTAATTCTGTTTCTAGCTCTTTGAGGAATTGCCACACTGCTTTCCACAATGGTTGAACTAACTTATACACTGTAACAGTGTATAAGTGTTCCCTTCTCTCCACAACTTTGCCAGTATCTGTTAGTTTTTTAAATGACTATTTAATAATGGCCATTCTGACTGGTGTGAGATGGTATCTCATTGTGATCTTGATTTGCATTTCTCTAATGATCAGTGATATTGAGCTTTTATTTCACACACTTGATGGCCCCACATATGTCTTCTTTTGAAAAAGCATCAGTTTCTGTCCTTTGCCCACTATTTAAAGGGGTTGTTTGTTTTTTTCTTGTAAATTTGTTTAAGTTCCTTATAAATACCAGTTAATAGAACTTGTCAGATGCATAGTTTGCAAATTTATTCTCCCATTCTGTAAGCTGTTTGCTCTGTTGATAATTTATTTTGTTGCGCAGAAGCTCTTTAATTAGATCCTATTTGTCAATTTTTGTTTTTGCTGTAATTACTTTCGGCATCTTTGTCATGAAATATTGCCAGTTCCTATGTCCAGAATGGTATTGCCTAGGCTATCTTTCAGGATTGTTATAGTTTTGGGTTTTACATATAAATTCGTAATCCATTGTGATTTGATTTTTGTATATGGTGTAAGAAAGGGCCCCACTTTCAGTCTTCTGCATATGGCTACCCAGTTATCCCAACATCATTTGTTGAGTAGGGAGTCCATTCCTCATTGCTTACTTTTATCAGCCTTGTTGAATATCAGATGGTTGTAGGTGTGCTGCCTTATTTCTGGGCTCTTGATTCTGTTCCCTTGGTCTATGCATCTGCTTTCATACCAGTACCGTGGTGTTTTGGTTACTATAGCCCTGTAGTATAGTTTGAATTCAGTTAGTGTGATGCCTCCTGCTTTGTTCTTTTTGCTTAGAATTGCCTTGGTTATTCAAGCTCTGTTTTTGGTTCCATATGATTTTTTTTTTGAGATAGAGTCTTGCTCTGTCACCAAGCTGGAGTCCAGTGGCCCGATCTCTGCTCACTGCAACCTCCACCTCCTGGGTGAAGCGATTCTCCTGCCTCAGACCCCTCGAGTAACTGGGACTACAGGTGTGCGCCACCATGCCCAGCTAATTTTTGTATTTTTAGTAGAGACGGGGTTTCACCATGTTGACCAGGATGGTCTTGATCTCCTGACCTCATGATCCACCTTCCTCGGCCTCCCAAAGTGCTGAGATTACAGGCATGAGCCACCACACCTGGCCTCCACATGAATTTTAAAACTGTTTTTTCTATTTCCGTGAAGAATGTAATTGGTAGTTTGATAGGAATAGCACTGAATCTGTAAATTGCTTTGTATGATCATTTTAAAGATATTGATTCTTACTATCCATGAGCATGGAATGTTTTTCAATTTTTTGTGTCATCTCTGATTTCTTTGAGTAGTGTTTTGTAGCTTTCATTTTAGATATCTTTCACCTCCCTGGTGATGTATTCCTAGGTATTTTATGCTTTTTGTGGCAACTGGGAATGGGATTTGGCTCTCAGCTTGGCTGTTGTTGGTGTATAGGAATGCTAGTGATTTTTGTGTGTTGATTTTGTACCCTGAAAATTTGCTGATGTTGTTTATCAGCTGAAGAAGGTTTGGGAAGGAGACTATGGGATTTTCTAGCTGTATGAACATGCCATCTGCAAACAGGGATAGATTGACTTCCTCTCTTCCTATTTGGATGCCCTTTATTTTTTGCTCTTACCTGATTGCCCTGGCCAGAACTTCCAATACTGCATTGAATAGGTGTGGTGAGAGAGAGCATCCTTGTCGTGTGCCAGTTTTCAAGGGGAATGCTTCCAGTTTTTGCCCATTCAGTATGATGTTGGCTGTGGGTTTGTCATAGATGGCTCTTATTATTTTGAGGTGTATCCCTTCAATACCTAGTTTATTGAGAGTTTTTAACATGAATTGATATTAGATTTTATTGAAAGCATTTTCTGCATCTATTGAGGTGATCATGTGGTTTTGTCTTTAGTTCTGCTTATGTGATGAATCATGTTTATTGATTTGCATATGTCAAACCAACCTTGCATCCCAGGGATAAAGCCTGCTTGATCATGGTGAATTAGCTTTTTGATAAGCTGCAGGATTCAGTTTGTTAGTATTTTGTTGAGGATTTTTGCATCAATTTTCATTGAGAATATTGGCCTGAGGATTTGTTGTTGTTGTATCTCTGCCAGGTTTTGGTATCAGGATGATGCTGGTCTCATAGAATGAGTTGGGAAGGAGTTTCTCCTCTTGAAATTTTTGGAATTGTCTCAGAAGGAAGGGTACCAGCTCTTCTTTGTACATCTGGTAGAGTTTGAATGTGACTCCATCTGGTCCTGGGGTTTTCTTGGATGTTAGGCTATTCATTGCTGATTTAATTTCAGAGCTCAATACTGGTCTATTCAGGGAATCAATTTCTTCCTGGTTCAGTCTTAGGAGGGTATATGTGTCCATGAATTTATCAATTTCTTCTAGGTTTTCTAGTTTGTGTGTATAGAGGTGTACACGGTAGTCTCTGATGGTCATTTGTATTTTGGTGGTGTCAGTGGTGATATCCCCTTTGTCATTTCTAATTGTGTTTATTTGGATTTTCTCTTTTCTTCTTTATTAGTCCAGCTAGCAATGTATTTATCTTATTAATTTTTTCATAGAAACAACCCCTGGATTCATTGATCTTTTGACTGGCTTTTTGTGTCTCAATCTCCTCCAGTTCAGCTCTGATTTTGGTTATTTCTTGTCTCCCACTAGCTTTAGGGTTGGTTTGCTCTTGCTTCTCCAGTTCTTTTAGTTGTAATGTTAGGTTGAAATCTTTCTAATTTTTTGATATGGGCATTTAGTGCCATAAATTTCCATCTTAACATTGCCTTAACTGTGTCCCAGAGATTCTGATAATGTATTTTTGTCTTCATCAGTTTCAAAGAATTTCTTGATTTCTACCTTAATTTTGTTATTTACCCAAAAGTCATTTGGGAGCAGGTTATTTAATTTCTATGTACTTGTATGGTTTTGAGTGATTTTCTTTGTCCTGAATTCTACTTTTATTGCACTGTGATTCAAGAGAGTGGTTAACATGATTTCAGTTCTTTTACATTTGCTAAGGATTGTTTTATGTCTGACTTTGTGGTTGAATTTAGATTATGCACCATGTGGCAATGAAAAGAATGTATATTCTGTGTTTTTGCATGGAGAGTTCTGTAGATGTCCATCAGGCCTGTTTGGTCTTGTGTTGAGTTCAGGTTCTGAATATCTTTGTTATTTTTCTGCCTCAATGATTTGTCTAATACAGTCAGTGGGGTGTTGAAGTCTTCCACTAGTATTGTGTGTGAGTCTAAGTCTTTTGAAGGTCTCTGAGAACTTGTTTTATGAATATTGGTGCTCCTGTGTTGGGTGCATACATATTCAGGATATTAGGTCTTATTGTTGAATTGACTCCTTTACCATTATGTAATGACCTTTTTTGTCTTTTTATAATCTTTGTTGGCTTAAGTTATATTTTGTCTGAAATTAGGACTGCAACCCCTGCTTTTTTCTGTTTTCCATTTGATTTTTCTTAATCCCTTTATTTTGAGCCTATGGTTGTCACTGCATGTGAGACGTGTCTGTTGAAGACAGGATTTCACAGGGCCTTGCTTCTGTATCCAGCTTACCACTCTGTGCCTTTTAATTGGGGCATTTAGCCAGTTTCCATTCAAGGTTAGTATTGATATGTATGGATTCATCCGTCATTGTGTCGTTAGCTGGTTATTATGCTAACTTGTTTATGTAGTTGCTTAATAGCATCACTGATCTGTGTATTTAGATATGTTTTTGTAGCAGCTGGTAAAGATCTTTCCTTTCCATATTTAGTGCTTCTTTCAGTAACTCTTGTAAGGAAGGTCTGGTGGTAACAAATTCTCTCTGCATTTGCTTGTCTGAAAAGGATCTTATTTCTTCTTTGCATGTGAAGTTTAGTTTGGGTTGATATGGAATTCTTGGTTGGAATTTCTTTTCTTTAAGAATGTTTTGAATCTAGGCCCCCAATTTCTTCTGGCTTGTAGGGTTCCTACTGGGAGGTCCACTGTTAGTCTAACGGACTTCCCTTTGTAGGTGACCTGTCCTTCTCTCCAGCTGCCTTTAACATTTTTTTTCTTCCATTTCAATCTTGGAAAAATCTATGATTATGTGTCTTGGGATGATCTTGTGAATTATGTTGTGGCAGTTCTCTGCATTTCCTGAATTTGAATGTTGGCTTCTCTAGCTAGGTTGGGGAAGTTCTCACTGATAATATCCTGAAATAAGTTTTCCAAGTTGCTTCCATTCTTCCCATCTGCTTCAGGGATGCCAGTAAGTTGTGGATTTGCTCTCTTTACATTCCTTTTCATTGCTTTTACTTTATTCTTATCTGACTGTCTTATTTCAGGAAGCCAGTCCTCAGGCTCTGAGATTTTTTCTCCCACTTAGTCCGTTCTGCTGTTAATACGTGCAATTGCATTGTGAAATTCTTGTAGTGTGTTTTTCAGCTCTATCAGGTCAGTTATGTTTTTTTCTGTGCTGGCTATTTTGTCTGTCAGCTCTTGTGTCACTTTATTGTGATTCTTAGCTTCCTTAGATTGGGCTTCAATGTTCTCCCAAATCTTGATGATCTTCACGCCTAGCCATAAATTCTATTTGTCATTCTGGCCATCTCAGCCCAGTTGTGAACCCTTGATGGATGACTACTGTGATCATTTGGAGGAAAGAAGGCACTCTGACTTTTTCGGCTCTCAGAGTTCTTGTGACGCTTCTTTCTCATCTGTGTGGGCTAATAATGTTCCTTCAATATTTGAAGTTGCTGTTTTTGGATGGGTTTTTATTTATTTTATCCTATTTGATGACCTTGGGGGTTTGATCGTGGTATAACATGGGTTCAGTCAACTGGCTTAATTTCTGAAAGATTTTAGGGGGCTAAGGCTCAGCTTAGGACTCCTGGACTCCATGCTCTAGCTCTAGGGCACTGGTACTAAGCCCCAACTTTGTTCTCTGGCTTCTTGAATTTAGGAACCTGCTGCACTGTAGGAGCTGGGGTGCTCCTAGACTGCAGTTCACAACACTCCAATGGGTGGTGTCAGCCAAAACACTTCATAGGGTGGTGGTAGCGGAATTTATGCTCGTGTGCACAGGTCAGCAGCAGAGGCGGCAGCAGCACAGCACAGGGGTTGCATAGTCGTTATCTGTGTCAGGGTGCTAGTGGGTGCCAGGGTGTTGGCTGCTGTGCCAGCATTCACAGCAGCTGTGGTGGCAGCACCGCTCAAGGGGGCAGGGGATCCTTGCTGGTGACTGTTTACATGTTCACACCTGTGGTGGTATTAGCACAAGGGTGGGGCACCAGTGGGTACAGGACTGTGTGTGCCCTCTGTGCTTGTTCCTGTAGGTGGAGGTGGCCCTCAGGGTGGAGGTGGATCCACTGTCTTCCATGCCTATGTTTCACGTTAGCAGCAGTGTCAGCACAGGGCTGGGGCACTAGCCAGGGCAGGGCTAGTGGGCTTGTGCCTGCCAGTGCTCCAACGACAATGGCAATGCGGTTGGGGGAAGGATGGGTGCACTTATGCAGGCAGCAGTGGCATGGCAGGGTGCACGTGTACACACGCACTGGTAAGAAAGGAAAGATAAGGTCCACCCGTGCCAGCAAAGTGATGCAGAGGGATGGAGTGAGTGCATGTCGCAAAGCACACAGGGCAGGCTGCCAAGTGGGGAGGGTACAGGTTGGCTGGTAAGGGTCTGCCAGCCTCTCTCCTAGAGCACTCTGCTAGTCAGGCCACGTCCATCAGCCAGAAGCTGTAATGTGGGTCCCTAGGAAGTACCTGGGGGGCTGCACTGCAAGCAGGCGTGTCCAGGCCGGGTCCCCAGAAGAGACCAGCAGAATGAAGGGTGCTCAGGTCAGATAGCCTCTTGTCACAGGCAAGACCACCCAGCAGAGTTCAGGTCGGACAGTACCACCAGGGCTCAAGTCTCCTATGGGATCAAGTCGAACCTAGGGGAATGGACATCCCTGGCCATGCTCCTCTAAGGATGCTCCCACATCAAACCAACTGGGCTCCATGCTGGCTCTAGCTCTGCCCCAACCACCTATCAAAGCAGCTCCCCCTGCCAACACAAGTATCCATGGTGATCACAGGGTCTCCTCCTGCCAGGATTCCAGAGTCCAATGGCAAGAATGGGTTGCTCCTTGCCTGTTCAAGTCAACCCTTCCCCAGGAGTTGCTGGGGACCAGGAATGAGTCTTGGTGAACAGTAGCCCTGTGCAAGGTTCCCAGTTTCCTTCCCCTTCAGCTCAGCATCTGTGTCTTTTCTCCGTCTGCTCTCAATGGCTTCCCTCTGAAGTTCTGCTAGGAGCATACCAGTCTTCCCAATGTCTCGGTCACTTGGTTGTAGATGTTTCTCCTGCCTGCATCTAGTTGGCCATCTTAGAGCAGGAAAAAACAGGCTGATTTGTTAAAAATCATTACATAAATGTATAAGTTAGTATTTTTTTTACTCTAAACAAACTGAGGATTTATATCCTATTTATCTGGCTCATTTGCAGTTTATCTGGTGATATAGTCTGTTGACTCTGAAAAGAGATGACTGATTGCTCTCCATACTAAAGAACCCCATTGAAAATGGCAGAAACAAAGTCAAAATTTAGTACCAGGATAAAAAGAGAAATTGGTTAATCATTGAGGTCTTGGTATTTGTATTATTTTATTTCCTGTCTACAGAAACAATATATTTCTTGCAGTTTTATTATAATCTAATATATACAATATAAATATGACCTATAGGTACTATTAGAGTTATTAAGTAAAAATAGAATTATTGGAGACATTCTGTCAGGTCAAATTTTATTTTATTATGTCAGAGTTAGAAAGATTCTATGGGACAAGGAGCAGTAGTTTACACCTATAATCCCAGGAATTTGGGAGGCTAAGGCGGGAGGATCACTTGAGCCCAGGAGTTCGAGACCAGCCTGGGAAACAAAGTGGGACTCCATTTCTACAAAAAATAAAAGATAAAAAAAATTATTCGAGTGTGGTGGCACACACCTGTAGTCCTGGCTACTCAGGAGGCTGAAGTGGGAGGATCACTAGAGCATGGGAGGTCGAGGCTGCAGTGAGATATGATTGTGCCACTGCACTCCAGCCTGGGTGACAGAGTGAGATCCAGTCTCTAAGAAATGAAATCAAATTTAATAAATAAAATTAAATACAATAAAAAGATTCCAAAAGAACTATTAGAAAATAGTAGTTTCATATTAGGACTATTATATTAGAATCTTAGAGATGCAAATCTAATAATTAGAGAAACTATGTATTGGTAATGCTAAAATAAGATAACTTGGTGATCAAGATGCCAGCTTTGATCTTGACCCAGGTGCTTTTGTGGCTCCTGGGCTCCCAAAGTATACTAATATTCTTAAATGTGAATTATCCTAGATTCTTAGACGACAAGTCTAAGACAGACTTTATTATTTAAAATATTTGTATATTGTTTTATTACCACACCTCTTTCTTCCCCAGAGTATCTCTTCTATATCCAGCAAATTTTCAGTGGCTTCCTTGCAAGGTATTTGTTCTGTATTTTGAAGCTTTCCCAGTTAAGTGAAATCTAACTTCTCAGTAATATATGCAGTTTCAATACAGGGTATCTGGAAGCTCATCAGCAAGATGTGTTTCTGCCAGAGATGAATGAAGAGGGGGAAGATTGGAACCAGGAGGCTGGAGAGTATGATTGGGGGAAAAATTATAAAGGGGGCAGGGGAAGATACAATGATTGACCACAGAGAGAGGCTTTTGGAAAGAGTGAAGATAGCTGTGAACTTGAGAAGAAATTTAGGAAAAGAAAAGAGGTGTAAAAAGCAAATTTTCTCTGGAGTTTGCCATATGATTTGCTATTTGAACTCACTCTCCTTCACTTTCTAACCTTAATGTGAGTTTGATTTTCAGGTTGTAGTCTTTTCTAATACTTACCTGTCAAAGTGAAATAAATAGTGGACCCTCTGTATCCGTGGATTCCACATCCATGGATTCAACCAACAGTGGATCAAAAATATTTGGAAAACAAATTGTGTTTGTATTGAATGTCTTTCCTGTTGTTATTTCCTAAACAATACAGTGTAACAACTATTTACATTGTATTAGGCATTATAAGTAATCTAGAGATTATTCAAAGTACACAGGAGTATGTGCATAGGTTATGTGCCAATACCACAATATTTAATATCAGCGACTTCAGCATCTGATAATTTTGGTATCCACTGGGGTTCCTGGAACCAATCTCCAGAGATACCCAGAGATGACTGTACTTAACTATTAAGGTAAAAATTTCTCAATCATCTACTATCTGAAATCGTCTCTACTTAAAAGTTGTACATGGAAATATGTGGAGAAAGAAGAGGGCTTAGGACCAAGCCCTGGAAAAGTGCTATCTTGAAGTCAGGTAGTGAAGAGACAGTAAAGGAAAGAAAGCAATAAAAGGAGAAGAGGAGCAACCATATGGTATCCTGGAAGTAAAGAAATGGCAGTATTTGGAGTAAAGTGTGGTCATGCTGCTGAGACGTAAGAAGAAGGCAGAAAACTGACCACTGGGTTTGGCAACATGACAAGTAACACTGACAAGAACCTTTTGGGAGGCCTGATGGGAATGAAAATCAAATGAAGAGAGATTTGGAGGTGAAAAAGTGACAACCACCTGCAAAGAAATCCCATGAGAAGGTTTCTGTGAAAGGGAGCAAAGACAATGTGGCAGCTGGAAGGAGGCCTATGGGAAGCAGAGGAACTCTTTCTTAGCTATAGTGGGGGCAAAGCAGGAGAAGATGGGTGCAGATGCAGGGAGGATTGTATTACACTGGTAGGAAGAGCAGAGTCTCATGGAATGAGGCCATCACTGAGATTGAGGGCAGGGAGTGGGTTTGATCACTGATTCTTAAACATAGCTGTGCATTGGAGTCATCCAGCAGGTTTTAAATAGTGTTTATGCTCAAATCTCACTCCCAAGAGACTCTGATTTAATTGGTATGGGGTGAATCCTAGCATTCATGAGTTTCAAAAGCTCCCCACTTTTCACCTCCCCTCCATTCTCAGCCCCAGGATTCTGATATGCACCAAGTTTTGAGAAATGCCAGTTAATGCTTTTTGAGGATACAGAAGATATTAGGCACCAACTAGTTGCATAGATCCAGACTGCCACATAGGAAAAATAAAATCAAAGTCACTTCTTGCTTTCAAGGCACTGTAAATCTGTAGGCTATTCAAAAATCTAAAATCAGTCCAGGAAATATGAAAGTAATTTAGGAGCATTAGCAATTTAAAGTATATTAAAGAAATCAGGGTATAAACCATATTCAACGATGCAGAATCAAGGGGAATAAGAGATCAATTTTGGAGATTGTGGCTCAGGAAATGTTCACTAAAGGAGAGTGTTGAGCCATAGTTTGAAGAAGTAAAGTGCAAAATTTGACAGCTATCTGAAGCACATTGCAGACAGAGGAAGCAACAAAAGCTCTGTAAACAAAAGCAGGTGATCAAGGAAACTATGGAGAAAACACATTGCTGAGCAACTGAAGGATGGGAGTGGCAGAGAGAATTTTCACTCTATACCACTATTTTTTAGCCTTTTAAATGTTGAAACATTGACAACTTTAGCCTTTTTTAAGAATAAATCAATAAATAATGGCTTTTTAAATGGGAAAAGAATAATCTAGATTGAGACCATTAGAAACAGTGAAAAGTGAGAGTAAAGAGATACAGATGAGCCTGTTATAAAGACATTGAAAGTACTAGCAGTGTCCACAGGAGTATAATCTATTTTCTCTACCATTCACCTGAAAAGACAGAATAATAATTTATCTAAATAAGACCTAACATCACTGTAGTGAAATGATCCTTAGCAGGTACAAAGTAAAAAACCAATGTGGGCCAGACACGGTGGCTCACACCTATAATCCCAGCATTTTGGGAAGCTGAGGCAAGTGGATTACTTGAGGTCTGGAGTTTGAGACCAGTCTGATCAACATGGCGAGATCCCTGTCTCTACTAAAAATACAAAATTAGCCAGGCATGATGGTGCATGCCTGTATTCCCAGCTCCTTGGGAAGCTGAGGCAGGAGAATCACTTGAACCTGAGAGGCAGAGGTTGCAGTGAGCCTAGATCACACCACTGCACTCTAGCCTGGATAACAAGATCAAAATTCTGTCTCAAAACAAGCAAACAGCAACAACAACAACAACAAAAAACAATGTGGAAGTCCATCCTTGTGTGTCTAATTCTCCTACTGACGGAAATATTAGAGCCAGACCAAATGTGTTTCTTGTTGCTGTTTATTAGGAGAAATTTTTGCTTTTGTTTTCAAAGTACTTTGTAGCCCTTAAGCCATTAATTACGTTGAAGAGATATTCATATTGTTTCATGTGGCCTCTTTTTCCAAAGAGGGGATAAAGATAAAAGGTTATGTTTTCTTAAGTTCTCTCTTCATGACTCACAATTATGTTGTAAGAACAACTTTTCATTAATGCAGGATGTTTACGTGCCTTAAACAATTTCCAGAAAAGCTGAGTTCAAGTGCAAAACAACACTGAATATTGGCTGCAAATTGAATTATAAATTACTCAGAACCATCTAAGTCAGAGTTAATGTTGCTTGTGGCTTCTCAATATGGTACTCAATTTATCTGTAAGTTTTTGAAGAGGCGAAATTGTATTACGTGCTGAAATTAAAACAAACAAACAAACTTGAAATATTAAAGATACTGTATAAAACAGTAAAACTCGGGTGATTTTCTTCATTACAAAATTATTTCTTTACTCTGGTATCTTTTTAAAGGAAATTTTCAGTGTAGTTAACTACACCTGAAGAGACAGAATAATAGTTTTTCTAAGTAAGACCTAACATCACTGTAGTAAAATGATCCTTAACAGGAACAAAGTCAAAAACCAAAGTGGAACTCTGTCCTTGTTGAGCAGATCTGATTCACCTGCTGATGGAAATCTGTAGCGGCAGACCAAATGTGTTTCTCGTTGCTGTTTATTAGAGGGAATTTTGTAAATTACTTTTAATTATTTTTAAAAATCAGTGTAGATAATTTTTCACTTTTGTAAAATGAAAATAGTCATGAAATATTGCCAGCATTCATTCTTCATGCTAATAATACTTTATCTTGGTATGATGCATTTCAGTTGAAAAAGCACATGACTTAGCTCATGCAGTCTTCACAATAGTCCCATTCTGCCCAAGAGAAGTGGAATGCTCACATAGGTTGATTAGACCAATGTCTCTTAGCTGGGAAGCATAAATGTCAAATCCAGTTTGTTCTGAATTTAATTTTCCTCTTTTTTTCCACTGCTGCATCTTTGCTTCTTACCTTTTGTGGTTCATGTTCAAGTTATCTGTATGTTATTTTAGTACAGCCCAACAAAACAAAATTTCCAGTCAAAATATTTACATATGTAGATAAACTTATCTATTAAAGACAGCTCAGCACAACTTCAAACAATAAAGTATCATTTATGTGGTGAAGCCAGAGTGGCTAAGAAGTGAAGCTTGGTTTGTTTAAATAGGATATTGGGGTTGGTCTTTTTCCTTTTTTTTTTTTTTTAACTTAAGGGTAAAAACTATGATATGAAAAGGTCACAAACAAGGGCAAACTGCATGACTACAAAGCAAAGTTTACCATTTTTTTCTTCCTACACAGAGACAGCATCTGCAGCAATTTCATTACCAATTTTTTCTTTTTGAACTCTACTGAAAACTTCAAATAAGCACTAATGTCAATAATTATAAATATTTTGCCATATTGTTTATGCTTCCTGCATTTAAAAAATTTTTGGAGCATTTTAAAGAAAATTTCAGAAATCATTTTATATTTCCCTGAAATATTTTAATGTGCTTTCTTTAAAAGTAATAAAACAAAGGACATTTTCTTACATAAACAAATGCCACTGTTTTCTCTAACAGCATTAACAATTATTGCTTCATATTACCTAGTTCTAAGTCTGTATTCAAATTTCCCCAATCATGTAAAATTTAATTAAAAAACAACCACTTAAAAAAACAACCACTACCACTAATTAGAAGTTTAATGACATCAGCTTCCAAACAAGGTTCACACATTTTACTGGGTTGTTCTATCTCGCAATTCTTTTTAAATATCTCTTAATTTAGAACAGTTTTCTCCTCTTTTTTCTCCTCCCCTGAATTCTATTGCCTTATTGAAAAAAGTAGGTCAATTTTACACATTGTGGATATGGTTAATGATTCTTTGCGTTGTCTGCTTGGTGGCTTTTTATTTTCAGTGCCAAGAAATTAGTCCTGAAGACTTGAACAGATATGGGTTCAATTGTTTTTTTTAAGAATACTTCATAGGTGGGATTGTGTAGTTCGTTTTCATGTTGATTACATCAAGAGGCATGTGGTGTATCTGGTTGTTTTAGTTTTACAATACTAAGATTGATGGGGGGGTAACAGCCATATACCTTCATTGTAAATTTCCTAACCTTTCATCTAATGATTTTACAATAGATTAATGACCTTTAAATGATTCATGTGAAGGTTTAAAAATTGAGATTTAAAAAAAATTATATTATTTATTCTGCATATATTAACTGACATTCTGTTGTTCAGAGAAATTTTTCTCATCAGTTAGTTCAGTATAAACTGAAACATAATTCACAGCATACAGACAGGATAAATGCTTATTTTTTCACCTTTATTTGTATCTATTTATTTGAGACAAGATCTCACTCTGTCACATGGCTCACTGCAGCCTCAACCTCCTTGGCTCAAGCAATCCTCCTGCCACCTCAGCCTCCACAGCAGATGGGACTACAGGCATGTGCCACTATGTCCAGCTAATTTTTTTTTAATTTTTTTTTTTTAGAGAAGAGATCTCACTATGTTGCCCAGGCTGATCTCTTAACTCTTGGGCTTAACCAACCTCCTACTTCAGCCTCCCTAAGTGTTGGAATTACAGGCAGGAGCTACCTTGCCTAGCCTACTTCTTCACCTTGAATTATCAGTCTTGAGATATGAGTAATGAGTTGGTGCTGTGGACACTTCCAACAGCATCCAACAAATTTTTTTCTCTCTCTCTCCTCCTCTCCTTCTACCTTCTTCTTTCTCCTCCCTACTCTTCTCTCTGAACTCTCTTTTTTCTCTTCAATTTGAACGCATTACTTTTTAAAAATCCAATAGGTTTGACTCAAACTTGTGTTCATTATTGTTTTTGTTGCTCAGTGTGCTCCAATTTGGCCAGTGAAAGAGTCTTCAAACTTGTCCTCTGTCCTCTCTGCCCTTCCATTCACTGTAATAATTTTTATTACCTTTTCATTTATCCATCCACTATTGTTGTTTTGTAAATATGACCATTTATGCAATATTTTATCCCTCACATAACTTAATACATAACCTTTGCTGTACTTATTTCTTTCACTTAATAATACATCCTGGAGATCACTCCATATTTGTATGTAAATATTTTTCTCATTACTTTTCAGTGCTCCATCCTACGTCATTGTGTCAATGTACCATATTTTATTCACTAAGCTATCTATCAATGATCATATGATAGTTCTTTCCAATCACTTGCTGTTGCAAATGCCACAATAAGTAACCTTGTGAATAATTTTCTTTTTATTTTTGCAAAGCACAGCCTTTTTAAAAGTAAAGAATGATTAAAATAAGGGTTATTTAGGAGAAAACGTTTGCCGAAACTACTTCTATTATATACTATTAGCAAATAAGACTAGTGTCCTAATAATGAATTATTACATAGATGTAAATCTCTTTAAAATGTCTTTACATTGATTGTGTTGTGACTGCAGACCAGGCATACTAGTTAAAGAAGGCTAACTACTGCAAAAAAAAAAAAAAAAAAAAGGAATTGTGATAGCTTAACACAATGTAAGTGTCAGTGTTCCTGACTGTCAGGTATCCTTTCATGTGATCGATCTTGTAAATTTAACCTCTTCTATGCTGTGGAGTCATATGTGTACAACTCTCAAATACAGAAAAAGAAGGCATAGAAGGCACACCTACTTTTCAAAAGCCTCCATGTTGAAATAACATGTGTCACTTCTAGAAACACTGACAAGAATCCATCACATGGCCAGCTCAGGAAGAAGAAATGAGTCTGGTGAACAGTAAGCCAGTCTCAGCCATTCAGGGTTTTGATTGCCTACTTCATAGTCTTCAGTGTTTTTACCCCAATGTTTATATACATATTTATAATCCATAATCCATATGAAGATCATGTTAAGTGCAATGGTGCCTTCTCCATTCCAAGTAGGTTTTGCAAATGTAAGAAGCAAATGGAGTGAGGAAGCTAATGGCAGCTACAATTTTAAAAATGAATGAGCCAGGCACAGTGACTCATGCCTGTAATCCCAGCACTTTAGGAGGCCAAGGCGGGCGGATCACTTGAGGTCAGGAATTCGAGACCAGCCTGGCCAACATGGTGAAACCCTATCTCTAATAAAAATACAAAACTTAAGACGGGTGTGATGGTGGACACCTGTAATCCCAGCTACTTGGGAGGCTGAGGCAGGAGAATCACTTGAACCTGGGAGGCGGAGGTTTCAGTGAGCTGAGATCGCGCCATTGCACTCCAGCCCAGGCAACAAGAGTGAAACGCTGTCTCAAAAAAAAAAAAAAAAAGACTACATTTTTACATTAGCTATCATTCAGAACAAATTCCAGCATGTAGGGGTGACTTGGGGAGATCTGGCCACTCCAAAATATGCAGTCTGAATAAAAATGTTGCTTGTTTATAACTGCAGTTTCGAATTATGTCTCTGAGCATTGTAGGACAAATTGCCACAGCCAACCAATAACAGAGCTGCAATATTTCAGATACTAGTCATCTGGAATTTTCAACACATCTTTGGAAATTTAACTGTAGTTTGGACCAGGCGCGGTGGCTCATGCCTGTAATCCCAGCACTTTGGGAAGCCGAGGCAGGCGGATCACTTGAGGTCAGGAGTTTGAGACCAGCCTGACCAACATGGTGAAACCCCATCTCCACAAAAATAGAAAAATTAGCGGGGCGTGGTGGCAAGTAGCTGTAGTCTCAGCTACTTGGGAGGCTGAGGCAAAAGAATCGTTTGGACCCAGGAGGTGGAGGTTGCAGTGAGCTGAGATCACGCCACTGCACTCCAGTCTGGGTGACAAAGCAAGACTCTGTCTCAAAAAAAAAAAAAAAAAAAAAAAAAAACTGTAGTTTGAACTATCCATAAAGAATGTTTATAAGCCAATTTAGAAAACACAAAATGTAGAAATTTCCAAACATACATTTTTTAAATTCTTGAGCTTTGATAAATTTTCAAATAATGCTATTATAAATCTTTTTTTTTTTAAAGCAAATGTACTAGTATTTGTTTCTGACACCTCTGATTAGCAGCCACTTGGAGTTTTACATATATTCATATGTAAAAGTATTATAAATTTGTTATATGTTTATATTTATACATCTCATATATGTATACACTCCATTTATTTTTAAGTGCGGTATAATTCATAATATTCATTAATTTGAGGAAACCCTTTCTGCAAATGAGTAGTTTTACTACACTGCAAAATCAGTGATATGAAACAAGTACTTCTACATTATAACATACAATAACACTTATTTACCAGACTTTCTCCTCTCCCTACACATTTTGTAAAATTCCTGAATTGTCAGCTTAGCTGGGGGAAAAAAGTGACTTGTTTTACTTTTTAGAATTAAGTTGAATATACTGTTTTGGTTTTAAAACAGGAAAAAATGGCTGGGCACAGTGGCTCACACCTGTAATCCCAGCACTTTGGGAGGCTGAGGCCGGAGGATCACAAGGTCAGGAGTTTGAGACCAGCCTTGCCAACATGGTGAAACCCTGTCCCTACTAAAAATACAAAAATTAGCTGAGCATGGTGGTGCCTACCCAGCTACTTGGTAGTACTTAGTAATCCCAGCTACTTAGTAATCCCAGCTACTTGGAAGGCTGAGGCAGGAGAATCGCTTGAACCCGGGAGGGGGAGGTTGCAGTGAGCCAAGATTGCGCCACTGTACTCCAACCTGAGACAGAGCGAGACTCCGTCTCAAAAAAAACAAACAAAAAAACTAAACAAAGAGCCAGTATGTAAAGTTTTATATCTTGTGGTGAAACATGAGAAGTCACCTGGACAGCTCTTGCCTGGAGATGTTAGACTAATCTATTAATGGAGGAAGAGATTGTCTGTATTTCCTGCTGAGAATCTGAGCAGTACAGAAGGATTATGGAAGAAATGACTATTTCACAAACTATGAGGACAGTAGGAAACAATGAAAACAATATTCATCTAGAAAGAATGTCATTGATGTCTTAAAAGTTGTTCAATAATAGAGTTTATATATTTCATTAAAGACAAAGAAAATCACAGGTATGTAGACACATAAGCACTAATTAAATCCTCTTCTGAGAAGTGTTTCATTTAGAAGTAAGAAGTTATAGAAAGAGCATGGAGGAGCTGAATCTGGTCATTGTATGCCTGAATGTCCCCTAAATCTGTTTTTTCATCTTTAAAAATAAAGATAAGCTCTGCTCATGTCTACGTTGGATATTTTCAGGTTGAAATGAATCCTTAGGAAGTCTTTTAGAGCAGTTGATCTTCAATATCATGTCTTAAATATCCTAAATCTGCTGACTCACTAATCATTATCTGATAACCATGTATCTATTCCTATGCACAAAAGCACTGCTCTTTCTCCTCTGCTTGGGCACTAACAATATTAAATTCCAATAACAGTAATTCAATAACAATAGATACAATATTTACCAAGATAATTCTCAGATGCATTGACAGCTGTGTTTGTTTCCACTAGGTTATGCTGAGATAACCAATGACTGTAAACTCCTCTACCCCCTCATTCCACTATAAAACAGAGTTAAGAAAGTCTAAGGGTGTAGAAAAGCCTTTACTTTAAAATACTTTATTTCAGTAGTTTTGGGGAACAGGTGGTTTTTGGTTACATGAATAAGTTCCTTAGTGGTAGTTTCTGAGATTTTAGTGCACTTGTCGCCCGAGCAGTGTACACTGTGCCCACCAATGTATAGTATTTTATCCCACATCCCCTCTAACCCTTCCCCCCAAGTCCCCAGTGTCCATTATATTATTCTTACACCTTTGCATCCTCATAGCTTAGCTCCCATTTATAAATGAGAATGTATGATGCTTGGTATTTTATTACTGAGTTACTTCACGTGGTATAATTGGCTCCAGCTCCATCCAGGTTGCTGCGAATGCCACTATTTTGTTCCTTTTTATGGCTGAGTAGTATTCATGGTATATATACATATACCATATTTTCCTTAGCCACTTGTTGGTCGATGGGCATTTAGGAGGGTTTCATAGTTTTGCAGTTGGGAATTGTGCTGCTATAAACATACATGTTTCTTTTTCACATAATGACTCTTTTTCCTTTGGGTAGATACCCAGAAGTGGGATGGCTCAATCAAACGGCAGTTCAAATTTTAGTTCTTTAAGGCATCTCCATACTGTTTTCCATAGCGATTGTACTAATTAACATTCCCACCAGTAGTGTAAAAGAGTTCCCTTTTCACAACATCCACACCAACAGCTATTATTTTTGATTTTTTAAATTATGGCCATTCTTGCAGGAGTGAGGTGGTATCTCACTGTGGTTTCAATTTGCATTTCCCTGATAATTAGTGATGTTGAGCATTTTTTCATATGTTTGTTGACTGTTTCTGTATCTTATTTTGAGAACTGCCTATTCATGTCTTTTGATTAAGTTATTTGGTTTTTTTCTTGGTGATTTGTTTGAGTTCCTTATAGATTCTGGATATTAGTCCTTTGTCAGATGCATAGTTTGCAAATTTTTTTTCACACTATGTGGGTTGTCTGTTTACTGTGCAATTATTTCTTTTACTGTGCAAATGCTTTTTAGTTTAATATTAGGTCCCACTTATTTACTTTTGTTTTTGTTGCATTTGCTTTTGAGTACTTAGTCGTGAATTCTTCATCTAAGACAATGTCTAGAAGAGTTTTCTAATGTTGTCTTCTAGAAATTTTATGATTTCAAGTCTTAGATTTAAGTATTTGATCCACCATAAGTTGATTTTTTAATAAGGTGAGAGATGAGGACCCAGTTTCATTTTTCTACATGTGGCTTGCCAGTTATCCCAGGACCATTTATTGAAAGAAAAGCCTTTGGACTCTTCTCTGAGCATGACCATCCTATTGAAAGGACTGGGGAGTCAAATACACTGGGTATTTGACTCCCCAGTCCTTTCAATAGGATGGTCACACCTTTTATATGGTTTCTGCCCTGAGGCTCAATCTGTGGAGGGATGTGAAGTATATGTTGTATAACTTTACATTCTATTTTGTGGTGCCTCCCTTTTAGGACAAAGGTGGCATTTAGACTCCTTTCAATACTAAGAAAGCTGTATGGAATTTCAAACGTAAAGAATTCAGCCAATGAGTTTTTCTCAGTTATGATTCTTTCGTAACATTGGGCATAAGAAATGTACGTAACAAGCAAGAGTTCTGGTAATACCCAGTTTAGTCACAGAACCCATGGCAACATCTCATCTTTGGTAAACAGTCAAGCATTACAGATCAAAAACAGATTTGATGTTCATTATGCAAAGCTAGCAGTGCACATGCAGAAATGTGGTGAACACCATCTTGTTAGATATTACCACTAAAGAAGAGTTTTCTAGTTTAGTATAAAGTCATTGTGCCCACTGTGAAATCACTTCACTTTTCTGGGTCTTTTGCTTCAGCTGTCATTTAACTTTCTTTTTTTTAAAAAAAAAAATTCAAATTATTTATTCATTTATTATTATACTTCAAGTTCTAGAGTACATGTGCACAATGTGCAGGTTTGTTACATATGTATACATGTGTCATGTTGGTGTGCTGCACCCAGTAACTCGCCATTTACATTAGGTATTTCTCTTAATGCTATCCCTCCCCACCCCCCACCCCATGACAGGTCCTAGTATGTGATGTTCCCCACCCTGTGTCCAAGAGTTCTCATTGTTTAATTCCCACCTGTGAGTAAGAACATGTGGTGTTTGGTTTTCTGTCCTTGCGATCATTTGCTCAGAATGATGGTTTCCAGCTTCATCCATGTCCCTGCAAAGGACATGAGCTCATTCTTTTTTATGACTGCATAGTATTCCATGGTGTATATGTGCCACATTTTCTTAATTTAGTCTATCATTTGGGTTGGTTCCAAGTGTTTGCTATTGTGAATAGTGCCACAATAAACATACATGTGCATGTGTCCTTATAGTAGCATGATTTATAATCCTTTGGGTATATACCCAGTAATGGGATCACTGGGTCAAAAGGTATTTCTAGTTCTAGATCCTTGAGGAATTGCCACACTGTCTTCCCCAATGGTTGAACTAGTTTACACTCCCACTAACAGTGTAAAAGTGTTCCTATTTCTCCACATCCTCTCCAGCACCTATTGTTTCCTGACTTTTTAATGATTGCTTTATCTTATTGCCAACATACTTGGTAGGAAATTCCACTTGGATTTCCCTAATGTCAACTTACAGTCAGTATTTCACAACTTTCCTGACTTACCTCTTTCTCTACCCCTCTTAATTTGCATCTATCCTTTTACCTTCCCTATTCCTACAGATGATTTTGTTACTTTATATCCCAGACCACCAACCTCAAAAACCTGGCTCTTTTCTCTTATCGCTTAGTATCCACCATTCCCCCTACATCTTCCTAAATAGCATACTTAGTCACAAAATCTTAGTGCTTTTTCTTTCAAGATGTTTTACAACCTTCACTTGGTTTCAGTGTTACATAAGTTTTAGGTTGTATTGGTAAATTTTCATGCTGCTAATAAAGACATACCTGAGACCGGGCAATTTACAAAAGAAAGAGGTTTAATTGGACTTACAGTTCCACGTGGCTGGGGAAGCCTCACAATCCTGGCAGAAGGCAAGGAGGAACAAGTGCCATCTTTCATGGATGGCAGCAGGCAAAGAGAGAATGAGTTTGTGCAGGAAAACTCTTGTTTTTAAAACCATCAGATCTCGACCAGGTGTGGTGGTTCACACCTGTAATCCCAGCACTTTGGGAGGCTGAGGCAGGAGGATCACCTGAGGTCAGGAGTTTGAGACCAGCCTGGCCAACATGATGAAACCCCATCTCTACTAAAAATACAAAAAAAAAAAAAGAAAAAGGTTGGGTGTGGTGGTGCATGCCTGTAGTCCCAGCTACTCTGGGAGGCTGAGGGAGGAGAATCATTTGAACTTGGGAGGCAGAGGTTGCAGCAAGCTGAGATCGTGCCACTGCATTCCATGGTGGGTGACAGAGGGAGATTCTGTCTCAGAAAAAGCAAAACATAACAAAATAATGAAACCATCAGATCTCGTGGGTCGTATTCACTATCATGAGAACAGCACGTGAAAGACTTGCCTCCATGATTCAATTACTTCCCACCTGGTACCTTCCACAACACATGGCAATTCAAGATGAGATTTGGGTGGGGACACTGCAAAACCATATCATAGGCTTTATACCTAAGTGATATCAACTTTATCAGCCTTCTAACAAAATTTTTCTCTTTTCTGATTTGCCCTGTAACCCATATTAGATTAGTATCCTAAAAGTGAGGAACCCTGTATTCTTTCTTTCTCAGAAATATTAATTGGTTCCTCAGTCTCTCGGGGTAAAGTCTGCTATCTTTCTCCAAGTATTTAGGGTACTGACTCATTATAATAGTTAGGATTGGGTTCAGCTGCAAGTGACAGATGACCCAAAATAAAAGGGGCTCAAACAAAATAGATGCCCATGTTCAGAGAGATCCAGGGTAGGTTTGACACTCCATAGTATCAAAGACCCTTGCTCCATTTATCTTGTTATTCCCTCATGTGTGGCCTATATTCCTAAGTTCATTTCACGGTTCAAGATGACTCTCCAATTCTGTCTTCAATCCAGTCAGCAAAAATAAGAAATCGGTTTGCCTTATTTAAGGAAACTTCCTGGATGTTGCATCCACCACTGCAATTTACACCTTTTGGTCAAAACTTATTTTCAAGACCAAATTTAGCTTTATTCTGATGAACATTAGCTATGGTTGGAATGTTTTTGTCCCCTTCAAAAATTATTTTATAACTTAGTTCACAATGCAAAAGTGTTGGCAGGTGTGGCCATCTGGAGGAGACTGAGTCATAGGCCCACCCTCATGAATGAGATTAGGTGCCCTCATAAAAGGTCTTCATGGAGAGGGTTCATCCCTTTTCAACTTTCTTTGTCTTCCACAATGTAAGGACACAATGTTCTCCACTCCAGAAGATACAGCATCAAGGCTCCATCTTCGAAGGAGAGAGCAGCCCTCAACCAGACAGCCAAACCTGCCAGTGCTTTGATCTTGGACTTCCTAGACCCTAGAACTGTGAGAAATAAATTTCTGTTCTTTATAAACTATGCAGTCTCAGGTATTTCATCACAGTAGCACAAAACAGACTAAAACACCATGTGTCCAGCTAAAAATTGGAAGTTTTATGACTGAGGTTGATAGAAAAATGGACATATGATTATAAAAAGAAATCTCTGCCATATCTACCTTCTAACTGCTACTTCTTACACCAATTCACCATTCCAGTCAAAAGCTCTCCTTAGTCCATTTAAACATAAACTCTTCAAAATGCTCCAGCCTGCAGTTGTCTCTGTCCTTTAAACTAGAGGTACTGTTGATTTGGCAGCCAATTAGGGACTTATTTTGTAACAACCTTCTTATTTATTTATTTATTTTGAGGCAGTCTTACTCTGTCACTCAGGCTGGAGTGCAGTTGCATGATCTCTGTTCAGTGCAACCTTGGCCTCCTGGCTTCCAGCAATTTTCATGTCTTAGTCTCCGGAGTAGCTGGGATTACAGGCATGCACTGCCATGCTCCGTTAATTTTTGCATTTTTAAAAGAGACAGGGTTTCACCATGTTGGCCAGGCTGGTATCGAACCTCTGGCCTCAAGCAATCCACCCACCTTGGCCTCCCAAAGTTCTGGCATTACAGGTGTAAACCACCACACCCAGCCTGTAACAGCCTTCTTAATGTGGTTTTAATGATTAAGACATTGTTTGAATTTTCCTCCTGTTTAATCTTCTTAGCTAGATTAAGGGAGGCTCCTAAGCACTATATATCCCATCTCCCAACTGCTATTGCTTGGCGTATTGCCTGGAAAGTAGAATGACTTGATGGATATGCTCTATTTTACCTAACAGGCTGACAGCACCAATCTAGTGCTATCATATACTCTATTATTAGGGAATGGTTATATATCATGCAGTATAATGTATGGTATTGCCTTCCATCTCAGTTGCATATATAGAGACAAAAGAAGACAACACAGTAATAAAAATCTGTTAAATCTCTACAACAATTTCCTTGGTCACTATGTTAGAAATATGCAATAGGGGCATTACTGGGTGTTTTTATAATTTAGCTGTGGAGATAAGTGTCACAAAATACTAATACAATCATCCCTCTGTATCTGTGGGGTATTGGTTCTAGGATCTGTCCCCACCCCCTGCTGCTTGGATTCCCAAATTCATGAGTGCTCAATCCCTTCCATAAAATGGCATAGTAGTATTTGCATATAACCTATGCACACTGTATGCTTTTGATCATCTCTCGATTACTTATAATATCCATTACAATGCCTATGCTATGTAAATAGTTGATAACACTATATGGTTTAGGAAATTACTGGAAAAAATGTCTGTATATGTTTAGTACAGATGCAACCATACTTTTTAAAATTTTAAAATAAAGAGAGAGAAAGTCAGGGTCTTGCTTTGTTACCCAGGCTGGAGTGCAGTGGTACGATCATGGCTTACTGCAGCCTTGAACTTCTAGGCTCAAGGGATCCTCCTGCCTCAGGCTCCCTAGGAACTGGGAGTACAGGTATGTACCACTATGCCTGGCTAATTGAAAAAAAAAAAATTTAGAGACAGGGAATTGCTATGTTGCCCAGGCTGGTCTTGAACTCCTGGTTTCATGAGATCCTTTCACCTCAGCCTCCCAAATTGTTGGGATTACAGGTATGAACCTCCACACCCGAAACGCAGCTTATTATTATTATTATTTTTTCTCGAGACCGAGTCTCACTCTGTCACCCAGGCTGGAGTGCAGTGGCACGATCTCTGCTCACTGCAGCCTCTGCCTCCCAAGTTCAAGCAATTCTCATGCCTCAGCCTCCAGAGTAAAAGGGATTACAGGTGTACGCCACCACACATGGCTAATTTTAGTATTTTCATTAGAGACAGGGTTTCATCATATTGATCAGGCTGGTCTCAAACTCCTGGCCTCAAGTGATCCACCTGCCTTGGCCTCCCAAAGCGATGGGATTACAGGTGTAAGCCATCATGCCTGGCCACATCCAGCTTATGTTGTGAATATTTTTGATCCTCAATTGGTTGAATCCACAGATGTAAAACACAGGGATACAGAGAAGGAGGACCCACTGCATAGACAAATACACTATTATTTAGGAAAACAATTTCAACACATGGACTCCCTTCTCCTGCCCCGAAAATCCTAAAGATAAATATTGATATTGATAATAGATAATAAAAGGATAATATGATAAGAATCTTGATTTTTTAAAATTTTAAAACAATAAATTTCCAAAAATTCTGAGGACTAATGTATGGAAAAAGTAAGTTAGTGCTATATTAAAATGCGTATTGGGTCCCATGATCTTTGTTCTTCCTGAAATGGCAGTGGATACGGGTTGAGCAGATTCTGCTGATCTTTGTAATATATTCCCTGCATTTGTGAATTGTTACCTGTGTGCAATCTGTGATCATGAGAAGTGCAAAGCTGGGCAATTTGGAATTTAAATCGATGGCTTTGGTTTTATCGACACTGAATTAAACACACAGGCTTCTCAACCTAAACAGAATTAAGGAAGGACTATGGCTTTGGTGCCAAAAATATTATTACATCACTTTACATATTCTTCACACTTAATGAAGCTCTTTCACAATTCTATCAAGTTAGTTTATCTGGTGTTATGAATCCCTATTTAATAAATGAAGAAACAGTGCTTCAGTGTTTAACATACTTCAGGCCATATAGCAAGTAAGTGGCTACCCAAACTCAACCCTAATTCTTTTACTCTAGGTCAATATTTTGCATAATACCACACTGGAACTCACTTATTCACAGCTGTGTGAATCCTTGAAGGCACATATTTTTCCTGGATGCCCTAGGTAGAGAGAACTAAGATTCTAATGTGGATTTCCTGATGAGAAGAATTTTGCCATTATCAATCTAAGCTAATATCCTCGGAAATAACTGGGGAACTTATTCATATTTTCTTAAAAACAGGTTTTTAAAGCAAGATGTAGTTGAGAAATTTGTAATTCCCAAGTGTAAGAGTCTCAAATTCTCTACATAAAAAGACAAGAACAACAGTAGTTAATACACATGCTAGTGTTTCAGAGGAGATAGTAACTAGTTGTGGAAAATCTAGATTAGTTAGGAAAACGCTATTAAGGAAAGAGTCAATAATAGTGGGTTCGCCTACCTCCTATTAGGATTGTTTTTGTTTTGTTTTTTTTTGAGACAGGGTCTCAGTTTATCACACAGACTGGATTTCAGTGGCACAATCATGGCTCAACCTAATGGGCTCAAGTGGTCCTCCCACCTCAGCCTCCCGAGTACATGGGGCCACAGGCAGGGGCCACCATGCATGGCTAATTTTTGTATTTTTAATAGAGATGGGTCTCACTATGTTGCCCAAACTGGTCATGAACACCTGGGCTGAAGTGATCCTCTTGCCCTGACATCCCATATTTTTTATGGCAAGAGAACTAATTGGGTATGGCATTAAACAAGAATAATTACATAGCTCTGGCTAGGTATATTATATACATGTATTACCATTAACACAAGAACTGGAAAGATAAATAAAAAATATTAACATATTTGCATCATACCTTTTCCGGGGGGCAGGAAAGAGTAGGAAACCATCGCACCACTCTGAGAAAAGTGCAGAAAGTAATACTGTCCTGTTCTCTGAAGGAAAGATATTGAGTTATTAAACCAATTTTGGATTTTAGTTTGGATGTTGGATGACTTGGTTGTATAAACTTTGGGCAGGTTTCAAGCTTGCTGCTTCCACATCGAAGAAAGAAAATACACCAAATAGCAAAAAAGATTTAGAAATAAAAGATACTTTATATCATCCCTCTCCAGCATCCAATGTAGAAAATAATAGCAGTTATTTACTGAAGGCTAACTATGTGCCAAACACATGCTATCATGTACATTGCATACCTTTTCCCTTAATCTTTCAACCATGTGAAAATAGATGATACTATCTTTTCACAGAAGAGGAACTCCAAGCTCCGAAAGATTAGTAACTAAGATGACACAGTGAGGAGGAGGCAGAACAGAATCCATCTCTACTTGCTTTTGAGTTCATCCTCTAACCACTATTCAGCGAGGCAACAGTAATTTCCTTTTGTTGGGCTTCACAGCAAAGAGCTGGCAGAGTATTATCTAAACTAGACATGGCATTAATGTTGGTTTGTTATATATCACAAAGCTTCCCTGGAGCTATCGTTAAGTATCATATCAGGTTTTGTAGCTTAATATATCATCATTATGTCATCAGTAGGAAAACGGTTCATGAACTCTTGCTATTGACATCGTAAGAGTTCCTTGGTTCCAAGAAATAATAAACCTCAACGCCAAAATCGTTGGGAAGTTCTTCTCTAGAATTTATCTCACAGAAATTGGGAGGTCCTCTGATTCAATAAAATCTTTCCAATTGAAACCCAATCTAAAGTACTTCAGAGTATATGTTTGTTGTTGTTGTTTTTGAGAAGGAGTCTCGCTCTGTTGCCCAGGCTGCAGTGGCGCCGATCTTGGCTCACCACAACCTCTGCCTCCTGGGATCAAGCGATTCTCCCGCCTCAGCCTCCTGAGTAGCTGGGATTGCAGGCGAGCGCCACCACGCCTGGCTAATTTTTGTATTTTTAGTAGAGATGGGGTTTCACCATGTTGGCCAGGCTGGTCCTGAACTCCTGACCTCGTGATCTGCCCGCCTCAGCCTCCCAAAGTGCTGGGATTACAGGTGTGAGCCACCACACCTGGCCTAGAGCATATGTTTCAAAACGTTCATCACATTGAAACTATTCAGTTATGTTAAAAAGTATAATACACTAAAACACTACAAATGAGATTGAGACACTACTGTCCCCAAGCAGCTGGAGATATACGTAGGTGTTAATAATCTACTAGTTGGAAGGATAGTACTGTGTGTACAGTATCATTATTTTAACCTCATCATTTGCAATTGATTGCATTGTACCGACCCTCTGTAACTGCCTGTGAATCATGTCAGAGTTACTCTGTCGACATTTGCCGAACATTTGTCATGTGGCAAAATATTTATTGTAGAAAAGTTGACACATAATAGCTCTGAGGTTTCACTAAATGAGCTTTGCACATCAGGCTACAGGTACAACCCATTGATGCGTAGTCTCCAAAAAATATGGTTTATGATTTAAGAATACTGCCTCGCCAGAAGCTCCCTAAGTGTAAACAAAAAGGGTTTCGTGACCAGTGAGGTGACTTGGCTTCACCGTTTGCTGTCACAGAACTATCCCGTGGGGGATTTTATTAGTAGTGAGGGAGAGGTGGAAGACCCGGCTGAAAATAAAGTGGGAGCAACCAGTCCTGATCTGTTGGTGGCTGGGGATTCGCCTAGAGAGAAGAAACACGGAATCTTTACTAAGGCTGTGGAAGGCGTCAGGGCAAACCTCAGACTCCTCTCACTGGACGCGTTCGCGCCACCTGTCAGACTGGAGGAGCCGCCAGGGATTGAGAGGGTCGGGAGAGGGTGCCCGGGGCCCCGGAAGGCGGCTGCAGGTCGCAGGTCTCCGCCGGAGAGGCGCTGGGGGTGGGGTTGGGAGCGGTGGGGGCGGCGTGCTAGATACCGAGGAGACTTCACGTGGTCTCCAGAGCCCTGCTAGGGTACCCGGGGCGCTACCGCGCGCCCCTCCCCTGAGGTCTCAGCTCCTCCTCCCAGGCACGTGACCGCAGCTGGCTGCTAACTGCGCTCCCGCAGAGTAGCTCGCTCTGTTTCTTCCCTCCCGCCGCGGTGCCCTTCTTCTCCCCCGTTCCCATCCCTCCGCCCTCCCCCGCCTCGCTCCTCACGTCCCAATCGCGGCTTGAGTTTAGAAGCGCCCGCCCCTCCACCCTTTTCTTTGCTTGCTCATTGGCTGAAGTCTCAAGGACGCGTCCCGAGGGCGGGTGGCAGCCATTGGTGGGATGAGCAATCCGAGTTCCCGGATGAGGGAACATTCTGCAGTATAAAGGGAGCAGGGAAGGCGGGAGACAGCGCAGTTTGAATCGCGGTGCGACGAAGGAGTAGGTGGTGGGATCTCACCGTGGGTCCGATTAGCCTTTTCTCTGCCTTGCTTGCTTGAGCTTCAGCAGAATTCGAAATGGTAAACTTCGCAGAGACGCTCGATGACTTCGCGGGTTTTTGCCGGCGGGAGAAAAACCCGTTACACGGGGGATGGGGGTGAAGTGGCGACGGTTGGGAACGCGCGGAGACAGGATTTAGAAGAGCGGGGGGAGGTGTTTTGTCGGCTGCTAGCGGAGCAGCCTCGGATCTCGCGGCGGGCGGCGACGGTTGGGTGGCGCGCGCAGCGCCACTGGGG